>NC_056559.1:37613455-37654747 GCF_013358625.1 Macadamia integrifolia | reverse complement strand
TATTATATGGTGTATTTCAGCCATTTAGTTTATATATATCTATATATATATATATATATTCCCCCACCCCCACCCCCCTAATTACTATATGCCAGCCAAATATGGCTATTATATGGTGTACTTCAGCCATTTAGTTTCTCAACTATGGATTAGACTTGGAATATTGCTGTTAAAAATATATATTTCCTCTGAAGTATCCAATCATTAATAGAAGATATATGTTACAGGAGGGCCTACAGCTGAATCTCGTGGCATCTTAGATCTTAATATCCAGTACTGGACTAGCCGTGGTTGGGCATTTGTGGACGTTAACTATGGAGGGAGCACTGGTTAGTTTTCTAACATTTTCTTGGCTTCCAGATTTAGGATAGGCCATTGATACTTTGGTTGGGTTGATTGACACTTCATATTTATATACCCTGAGCTTAGGTTTGCATGACTGACTCTTGATGGCAAGTTCCGTATTTCTCAATCTTCCTTTCTTAATAGCTATCATTATATACATGCTGCAGTTTCCCTTACACATCTTATTGATATTCTTTGCAATTTCATGAGTATTACTTTTGTTCTAGAGATAACAATAAATCTGAATGTCACAGGTTATGGACGGGAATATCGAGAACGACTTTTGCGTTGTTGGGGTATTGTTGATGTTAATGATTGTTGCAGCTGTGCTAGATTTTTGGTAACTATGCTTTAAATATTTTCTTCTCTTGGGCCCTGTTTGGTTAGAAGAAAACTGAAGTGAAATGAATTAAAATCAAATTTCACTGGTAAAGTGAAGTGAAAAATGAAAAAGAATATTCCTTTCTGATGGTAGGTTGGAAGTAAAGTTGATGTAAGGTGGTGTGATTAACAAGTGGAGACCATAAGCATAAAAAATGCAGGAGTTGAAAATTTGTAGTAATTGCTGCAGAAAATGGAAAATAATCATTTTAGGTGAAATATTACACAAGAAAATACATTTGGGGCCCTCAGAGTATGCATCAAAACTGAACAAATGGAAATTGGTTTTCCATGTAAAATGTATTGATTTAATTCCACTTTCGGCTATTTTCACCAACTCACTTATGTTTGTTTATCTTTTCTTACTTTACCAATGAAAAATTTATATTACTTAATACGTAACTAATGGGCTTAAGTACACAATGGTGAGTCATGCTGAATGCTAATGGACTCCTTCGAGACATGTAACTATGAAGTTGGTTTGGTGTTAAGGTGGAAAGTGGAAAGGTAGATGGTGAACGACTCTGTATTACTGGGCGGTCTGCTGGTGGTTACACAACATTAGCTGCTCTTGCTTTCCGTAAAGTGTTCAAGGCTGGTGCTTCCTTGTATGGTGTAAGCAATATGCCCCTTGCATATTTTTCTTCTTCTTGTTATAACTTATATAAGTGACTTTGAGACATTGCTTTAAGCTTCCAGTATTCGACAATGATAACTAAGACCTGTTATCGTGCTTCTTGTAGAATGGCTGCCTGACTTGTAACTCTTCAATTGATTTAAGTGGAATGGGACTCAGATCATTTTGCTTAGTATCTGAAAGTTCATTGTTATGTTGTTCAGCTGAACTATACTCACTAAACCTTATTTTAGCTGTTTGGGGTCGGTACACCAATCCTGTTCTGCCTTTCGACTCTTATCTAAAACCATATCTAGATGTTGCTGCCTAATTGGGATTTATGTTAAATCTTATAACAAAACTCAATCAATCATGAAAAATGGTACCTTAAGCATATTCAAGTGCTCATTCTAAATTCAAGAACTTGCTACAACCTTTCTCACAATTTAGGATGTTTGAACAAAAGATTGAAGTGGGCTAGCCTGTGGCACAACGGTTAAGTTGCACTATTGCAACTTGTTGGTCACAGGTTCGAAACTTGGAAACAGCCTCTTCTGTGAAGCAGGGGGTAAGGCTGTGTACATTTGCCCCTCCAAAGTCCAGACCCTGCAGTAGCGGGAGCCTTGTGCACTGGGTTGCTCTTTTTGTTTTTTTTTTGTTTTTTTAAACAAAAGATTGAAATTTGAATACGTAAATTGTGTTTGGTCCTATTGTTTTCTTGTGTCCATCTTTGTTTATGACTTAATTCTTTGATGAAGTTAAAGAATTTTTAATGGGGTGAGATACAGCCTATAAAAGGATGGAAGGGACCCAAACAGCTTGAAGATAGCCTTCTTAGCTGTTAAAAAGGAGCTTTACAAGACCTGAAAGAAGCTAAATTCTTAGGTTCCTGAATCAGCATGCTATCTGTTTTCTAAATTTGACTGCTGTGATTCCATTGAATCTTTTATTCATGGATTACCAAAAGTAGAGAAAATATTTAACCTTTGTCAGTTGTGACAGTTCTATATACATGTTTTCTGTAATTTCAAAGCTTTACTTGTTGTAGGCGCATCCACTTCTCATATTCCTCATAGGGGTGGGACCAAGAGTCCATCTAAGGATTCATGGGAGTCAATAAAATGTTGATGACTCCTAAGAAGGGTCCAGAGTCTCGAATGTAGGGGCACTGAGAGCTACTACATTCTGTCTTTTTTCCGGAAGAGAGATAGGAAAGACCTTTGAATTTTTTCTGGGGAATTTTCTGCCAGGAATGTATAAAGCATAGTTGTCACGGCACCAAGGCAAACCAAGGCGGTGAAGGGTTGTCTAAGCGCTTAGGCGAGAAGGCGCCTGCCTTAAGGCGAACTAGGCGAACAAGTGTTATTTTTTATTTTTTCTATTTTCTAACATTATTTAGTAAGTTATATATACCTTGTATCATAAAATATCAAGATTAAGCCACATCAAGTCATTAAAAATCAACATTTAGCCACGTCAAATCATAAAAAATTAACATTAAGTCATATTAAGTTATAAAAAATCAACATTTAGAGAAATGCTCTTATTCTATAATAAGTTTGACTGGTCAAATGATTTTATTTTTACATGAGACTTTTTGTGTTAGTTATAATATAAAACCAACTTTCTAAAAAGTCTAAGATTACTTAAATCTGAGTTGCAATGACAAAGTTATGCTTCAATCAAACTTATTTTTAAGTGCGCGAATACTGTTAAAATCGCCTGAATGAAAATAATTTTATGAATATCAAAACAAAATATTTTTTTACCGGACTTTTGGTTTTTAGCAATGTTTTAACATGATAGAATTTATAAAATTTTCATAATTGAGAAAAAACCCTAGTATTTAAAAGTTTAAAATCGTCCTTATAACCAAAATCCAGTTTTTGTTCTTGGACTGGGGGGTTGACTTTTTATCGTTTTGGAATTTGATTTTTAAACTATTTTTATTGGATTCAAATAGGGGGTATTTGCTTATTTATGAATAATATCTTAAGTAAATGCACTTGAATGATATTTGGCATAAATAAGTGCCGAAACACAAGGCAATATGCAGTGCAACAAGGCGGCTGTCGCCTAGGCCCCAGGCAAACCGCCTGGACACCTAGGCGTCGCCTTGACAACTATGGTATAAAGTAATTCCTTCTTGTAGGTCCCCTCGGGACCAAAGACTCCTGCAAGAGGTACATTCCATTACAAAACATTGGACTCTACGGGCCTTGATCAACAGCCAGAAGTCCCAGAACACAGCTGGCCTCTGACCCCAAAGTTTTAGTACTGCCCACCCAGTTGCCAATCCACCTTTTCTTATTCCAGCAATGTTGATTGACAGGGAGGTATCCACTTTGTAATCCACGTCGATCTAGGAGAGGTAAATGGAAAATGTGGATAGATGAGTCTGGAAAGGGTGTTTTCTCAGTGTAACAAGTGGATATTTTTATTGAGTACCTTGTAAATATCTTTTTCAAGTTTTTTATGGAAGTCATCTGGTAGTCTTAGTTTTCAAAGAAGTAGTGGAGGGAGGGAAATATGGAAGGTAAGACCATCTTTAATGCAACAACATTATTCAACTTTGTGCTTCTCAAAGAGGTCAGTCATTATGGGACAGAGGGAGGATATATGAGCCAGGCCGGGATAGGGCTGACAACTTCTCAGGTTTGGTGTCAGTTTGGAAAAACTGACTCTGACCAACCAGAATGTCAGCTCGTGCAGAGTGGTTGGGGCACGAGTTGAACTGGCTGCTGCAGGGGAAGGGCCTAATGTTAAGAAAGTCAGTGATTTGCAATGCTCTAGAAATCTAGAGCACGAGTAGAGACTATAAATTTTCTCGAGGGCTTAGTATATATTACACTTTTTCATAACCTGAACTGTCCATGGGATAACATAAATGGGAAACCTGACCTCAAGCTGAGGCCTGGTGAGACCTTTGCATACTCACCCTATTACAAGCTGACATCCTAAGCCAGGAAAGAGATCTATCCTTAACTGATGCGTATAGTAAATATTAGCTTCGTTTGACCTGAACTGGCCATGGGATAGAAAAAATGAGAAACCTGACGTCAAGTTGTAACCCAGTGAGACCTTACTGTGCTGTCCTTGTTACAGGTAGACATCCTTAGCCAGAAAATAAATCCACCCTTAACCAATCTCCAGTATAGTACCATGATCTACCCATTTATCTATGTCAAATGGAGACCATTAGACCACCTTCATTATCTGTCACTTGTCAAAGGACCAAATCCTTCAATCCTCTTTATCTTCGATGGAATGGCCCTCAACTCATTAAAACACAGCCCACTGGTTTGGTCCAAGCTATATGATAACAAAAGCCTAACACATCTTAAAAGAGGAGTAGATTACAAGTAACTAACTCCGCAGTTTATAACCCCAAACAATACAAATAGGAGTAAGAAACAAAGAAATAATACCATCAAATAAATCCCCAAGGATACAATACCCATATAGGAGCAAAACCAGCCCAAAACCTAACCCGATAGGAGAGAAAAAGACCTGTTATAGAGCTGGAGAGAGAGAGAGGTGCGGCCAGGGCTGTAGGAGTCCGATTGAGTTGCACTCTTGGGCATAGATAGTCCCCAAGGAGGGTACAAAAACCCCCAAAGTTGAGAGGATTTTGATGGCTGGTTGTGAAGTTACAGACTTTCTTGATTTTCTGACCTAGGAGAGAAAACTGAGAAGAACCTTCAAGAACAGCAGCTGAATGCTTCCAATAGTGACTAGGTAAGTATCGTGGGACCCTTATGAGGCCTGGAATGCCCTGATTGAAGACCTAGCTGAACAGAGTACAGAAGAGAGAAAGAGAAGAGATCGATCTCTCTCCTATTCCCACTAGGATTGCTGATCGGTTATGATTTCTGGAGACTTTTATCAAAATCTGAACTATACCTCTTAAATGTTACAGCAAATAAAATAAAAAAGAAGAATAAAACAAATGAGGGGTTGAGAAGGGTGCAAGAAAATAAAGGAAGTGGCTATCTCAGCCTGGGCTTCTTATCCACAGCTATCTCAGCTGCTCTAAGCATTTAGTTGCAAATTTTCTTTCATTCAAATCTGTCCAATAATGGTACATATGCCTCTCTATTTATAGAGGAGAAGTTTACAATCATACTAATATTAGGAGCTAGTTTTCCAATAGGACTAGACACTCCTACTACAACTAGGAGCTAGTTTCCCAATAGGTCTAGACACTCCTACTACAACTAGGAGCTAGTTTCCCAATAGGTCTAGACACTCCTACTACAACTAGGAATTCAAAATAGGATTAGGACTTGACTTTATAACTCCAACATGGAGTAGGACTAACAAACTAATAGTCCATATAAGACTTTACAACCAACTAATGGCCTGATGGGCCTTTATTAAACTAAATAGCAACTAATTAAACTAATGAATAAAATCCCGTTTTCCTACCTTCTACCCATATTTTAGGTCTATTAAAATGGCCCATTTCAAAGAAAACCCATGGGATCAAAGGCTTAACACATACATAACACAACCCAAGGCTTATTTGCAATAAAATAAGCCCAAGTGACTTATCTGCATCAACTCGCCCTCTCTTAGAGAAAATTCGTCCTCGAATTTTGTAGAGTGTGAGGGTGATTATATCATGATGCACGTCCCTCTGCAAGCTGTAGAAAAATTCAGGTAGTTCTTTGATGATAAAGATGTAGTCTAGAATATGAGGAGCTCGATCTTCAAGATACTTTAATGGGATGACAAACTCCACATGCTTAACTTCAACATCTTCGGATGTATCCATTGGGTCATCTACATATGCACCTTTGATCTCTTCTAACTTCAATGCAACATAAAACTCTTTTGGTTCATCTACCTGATGGTTCCTAATCGGTTCCATTGATGGTTCAAACACAGCTTCATTCTTGAACTCCTTAGGATCTTCCTCTTGGCTGTTCACAATCATCACAGTTGTTGTAGTGTCAAGTTCACTAGTCTCAACCTCATTGTCCATTGTGGCAACCTTGTTGCTTTCTACTTCTCTCACATGAGTCTCGTTGATGGGAACATCAATGACTAGTTCTTCCTCAACAATAGGAATGGCTGGAAAAATTTTAACACTAACCTCAACTTTTGACTCTAGTTCACTGGTCAGAGGTGTCTTCTCTTGTTGCTCATTCGCAATAGAGGCCGATGATTCCTTTATATTATTGTCAAGTGTGGGTGGCTTTTGGACATCTGGTGGAAGGAAGTACATGTTTCGTTTATGCTCAGATAGGTACATGCCTGCCAACTCATACTGCATCTCGTCCCACGTTCTAGGTTTACATTCTTGAGCTTGAAGTTGCCTTTCATGGACTTTCCATTGCATTCGAACGCAATCACTCATCTGGGAATATGAATATTGGCATTTTTGTCTCTGTTAAGTTGTAGTTGTCAAAATACATATCCAATTCACGCATCCATTCAAGGAATTCCCCATGAAAATAACGTGGCTGATCATTAAATTGGGCAGCAGTAGATATATTCTGTTGGGAATCTTGTGGAGGGAAGAGCCTTCTTTGGAAATATACAGGGAGGTATTGTGTCACTAACTCGTACTTCATCTCTTCCCAAGTCCTAGGCTCATGTCCTCGAACTCGGAGTCGCTTTTTATGGACTCTCCACCTATCTCTAGCATGACCAATCAACCGGAAATAAACAACTTGAAGCTTTTGTGTCTCTGTCAAGTTATAGTAATCAAAATATTCCTCTAGAGAATCTAACCAATCAAGGACGTAGAATGTATCCCTTTGTCCAGCGAAGTAACGAACTGATGAAACCATCTTCGGTTAGGCCCTGATAGATTGTTTGGAGCTTTCTTCTACTTAATGCAGGAGTAGATTACAAGTAACCAACTCCGCAGTTTATAACCCCAAACGATACAAATAGGAGTAAGAAATCAAGAAATAATACCATCAAATAAATCTCCAAGGATACAATACCCATATAGGAGCAAAACCAGCGCAAAACCTAACCCGATAGGAGAGAAAGATCTGTTATAGAGCTGGAGAGAGAGAGGTGCGGCCAGGGCTGTAGGAGTTCGATTGAGTTGCGCTCTTAGGCATAGATAGTCCCTAGGGAGGGTATAAAAACCCCCAAAGTTGAGAGGATTCTGACGGCTGGTTGTGAAGTTACAAGCTTTCTTGATTTTCTGACCTAGGAGAGAAAACTGAGAAGAACCTTCAAGAACAGCAGCTGAATGCTTCCAACAGTGACTAGGTAAGGATCGTGGGACCCTTATGAGGCCTGGAATACTCTGATTGAAGACCTGGCTGAACAGAGTATAGAAGAGAAAGAGAAGAGATCGATCTCTCTCCTATTTCCACTAGGATTGCTGATCGGTTATGATTTCTGGAGACTTTTATCAAAATCTGAACTATACCTCTTAAATGTTACAACAAATAAAATAAAAAAGAAGAATAAAACAAATGGGGGGTTGACAAGGGTGAAAGAGAATAAAGGAAGTGGCTATCTCAGCCTGGGCTTCTCACCCACAACTATCTCAGCTGCTCTAAGCATTTAGTTGCAAACTTTCTTTCATAAGTGCAAACTTTCTTTCATTCAAATCTATCCAATAATGGTACATATGCCTCTCTATTTATAGAGGGGAAGTTTACAATCATACTAATACTAGGAGCTAGTTTCCTAATAGGACTAGACACTCCTGCTACAACTAGGAGTTAGTTTCTCAATAGGACTAGATACTCCTACTACAACTAGGAATTCAAAATAGGACTAGGACTTGACTTTATGACTCCAACATGGAGTAGGACTAACAAACTAATAGTCCATATAGGACTTTACAACCAACTAATGGCCTAATGGGCCTTTATTAAATTAAATAGCAACTAATTAAACTAATGAATAAAATCCCCTTTTCCTTCCTTCTACCCATATTTTAGGCCTATTAAAGTGGCCCATTTCAAAGAAAACCCATGGGATCAAAGGCCCAACACATACATAACACAACCCAAGGCTTATTTGCAATAAAATAAGCCAAAGTGACTTATTTATATCACATCTCTTATCTGATAGCATCAAAGCTGAGGCTGTTAGCTACTTCAACGACATCCCCCTCGGTGCTCCCTCTCCTCCTCTCCCAAATCTCCAGCTCAACAAATTCATTCCCTCCCACCTTTTGGCTAACCTCCTAGCATCTCCTCTAATGAGGAAATCTTGACTGCTGTCCATTCTCTCAGTCCCAATAAAGCTCTTGGCCCTGATGGTTTCAGTATGGGTTTCTTTAACTCCTGCTGGGACATTATCAAGGAGGATCTCATCCTGGCTATTCGTAGCTTCTTTTTCACCCTTAGCCAGATCGCCAGTGTTGATCATACCTTTTTATGTCTCATCCCCAAGAAAGAATGCGCTTCCTCCCTGATTTTAGGCCTATTTCTATTTGCAATCTTCTTTACAAATTCATTGCTAAAATTCTCTCCATCCGCCTCTAGCTTGTTATTGATTCCCTGGTTAGCCCTAACCAATCTGCTTTCATTGCTTGGAGAAGTATCTTTGACAACATCATTCTCTATCATGAGATTGTCAAAGGTTTTGACAGGAAATCCTATAGTCTTGTTGCTCTTTTAAAAATTGATATTCATAAGGTTTTTTATTCCATTAGTTGGAACTTCATCTCAGAGGTGCTGCTCTAGATGTCCTTTCCCTTGGTTTTTGTTCACTGGATCCATTCTTGCATCTCCTTCCCTTCTCAGTCTTGGTCAATGACAGTCCTACTGGATTCTTCCAGTCCTCTAGGGGAATCCGACAAGGCTCTCTCTCCCCCTGCCTTTTTTATTTCTCTTGAAGTCCTCTCTAAAATATAAATCTATCCAATCTAGTATGGACCTCCACCTCATCTCCACTCTTCCTAAATGTAAGGCCCTCAACCTTACTCTTTTTGCTTTTGCCGATGACCTTATGATTTTCTCCAGAGCTGACTCTGCCTCCATTAATTCTATCATGTCTTGCGTCTCTTCGAAATCCCTCTCTGGCCTATCCATCAACCATCTCACATCTCATCTCTTTCTTGCCGTTGTTTTCGATGCTACCAAAGAAAGCCTTCTCCTTTTGACGGGCTTCGCCCTGGGCTCCATTCCTATCAAATACATTGGCCTTCCCCTCATTTCCCCTAGATTGTCTTCCCAACACTATGCCCCTTAATTGATCTTTTGAAAAAAAGCTTTAGCTCTGGAAAGGCAAGCTTCTTTCCTATGCTAGGAGGCTTGTGCTCACCAAATCGGTCCTCCAATCTTGCTATCTTTATTGGTCAAGCATCCTTGCTATCCCTTAGTCTGTCATCAAGGTGGCAGAGTCTCTTCTCTGTTCCTTCCTCTGGAAAAGTGGGGGGAATGGTTTAAAGTATCTCCGATACGATACGATACCCCTCTGATACATATCTTAAATTTAGCTAACCGATACGGGGGCCGATATCGATACTTTAATCCGTGGGGGGGGGGGAATCTGCCAAATTCCTTCATCCCATCAAATGGTCCTCTGTTTGAGGTCTGGGCCTTGGTAGAATTAGATATGCCAATTCTTTGGGTATTCTCAAGCTCATTTGGAAGCTAGCTTCCAAGCAGAAGAACATTTGGGTCTCATGGGTGTACTCCTTTCTCTGTGCAAGGATTCCATCTGGACTGTCTCTTCCTCCCATGATGCCTCCTGGGTGTGGCGTAACATCCTCTTAGCGAGACCTCTAGCTCTTCCTGCCATTTCCTCCTCCATTAGAGATGGTCTCTCTACTTCTCCTTGGCTTGACCCCTGGCACCATGCTGGCATTCTTCTCCCTTTGGTCTCTGCTAGATCTATTTACTCTTCTGGGCTCCCTAGAAATTCCTCTGTTTCTTCCATTCTCTTCAATGGCATCTGGTGTCCCCCTCCTTCCTCTCCCCCGCTCTCTGATCTCTGGTCTTCCCTCCCCCCATCCTTCCCGGTCATAGAGGCAAACGTGATCAAGTCATTTGGTCCCTCTCCTTGACTGGCCTCTTCAACTCCCCCTCTGCTTGGGATCTTGTTAGAGTTAGAGGCCCCTTTCAATGGCGTAACATTATCTGGTTCAAAGGTCACATTCCTTGCCACTAATTCACTACCTGGTGCCCCCTCTCCAACGGTCTTCCTACCCTGTCTTTCTTAATCTATAGACATATCCATTTTCCTTCCGTACCTCTGTTGGAATAATCCTGAGATGTCAATCATCTCTTCTTCTCTTGCCCCTTTGTTTTTTTCATTTGGAAGCGTGTTCTCCAGTTTTGTTGGCCTTTCAGGAGACTTGTGCATTCCCTTACACGTGAATGGATCTGGATTGACATGACTTTTGCAGATAATAATATTTGTGACACTACGGGGAAACTTGCTTTTTGTGCCACCATCTATCATACTTGGATGAAGCGGAACCTTAGAAGATGGACTACCAACTCTAGATCTTTCGATGTGATTTGGAATTCCATCTTCTTTGACATCAAATCCAAGCTTTCTCTACTTTCCCATCGCCCTATTAAGGACTCCCCAAGGAACAGGCTTATTGTTGTCTCTTGGGGTCTCCCCCCCTCGATCCTATCCTCTCCCCACCCCTATGATGATCTGTATCCCCCTTAGTCCCCCCCCCCCATCTTTTTCCTCCTTCCTTGTATATTTCTTCCTGTTTTAATGCATTTATTATCCCATATATATATATAGTTTGTCAACAAATCCGACCATATGTCAGCTGTATGGTCAGATTTGTGTTTCTGAAAAAAATCAAGAATTTTATCCTCTCAAAGGATGGTGACTGAGGGGGTTAGATGTTTTAGTAAAGGGGGGGAAAATCTTGCCAATTCACTCATTGTGCTGTCTCTTGGAGCGTCTGGAAAGACAAAGTAATCGGGAAAGCCAGCTTTCATGGTTGCTAAAATAATGATGGAAATCCTCTTGGAGTGTCTGGAAAGACAGAAAGTAATCGGACTTTTCAGTATCTGGAAAGCAAGCTTTCATGGTTTCTAAAATAATGATGAAAATCAACCTCTGAGTTTTTACTTCCATTGTCAGAGATCATACAACTATTGTTGGTAAAATTATAGAGCATTGAACGGGGGCATTTTTTTCTTGGCGGGGGCTACCACTTGTGGCACTACAAGGAAAACTTCCCACCCCTTAAACACCCCAACCCACTAGTTCAAGGTAGGATTCAATCCCAGGACCTAGCAACAAGCTTAGGTCCTTACCAGCTGTGCTAGCTGGCACCAAGTATAGGGCCCTCAACTTCTTTTATTCCCTTCATAAATCCTTGCCTTTCTGTGGGAAAACAAGAATTGAAATGATCAACTTCTTGACTGTGATAGTTAACCAAGCTGTTCATGGTTTTCAAAACCTACACTTCATAAAAAGCATACCAATGGCTTTTATTGTGGACTTGGGAATTGAGCTGTTCCAAGTTGTATTGGCTGGTTAGGGTGATGCATTACCAAAATATTAATGCAATATGCAACCATGAGAGGATCTAAGATAGTCATATGGGAGAGAAAATGTTGCGTTTCTATTAGATTGGGGGCGTGTGGGGGGTGGTGGTGGGATGTTGCGTTCAATTTTTATGTCTTTCTTGTTTTATATTTCTTGGTGTTCATAGTCCTATTTATGCTTTCCCCATAAAAGTTCTTTTTGTTGAAGATTGGTGACATTTCCATTTGACAGGATGACATAGAAGATTGATGAACCATTATCTTTTATTTGTTTATGAACAGGTGGCTGACTTGAATGCTTTGAAAGCAGAAACACACAAATTTGAGTCTCGCTATATTGATAATCTTCTTGGTAAATAATACAGTGCAATTCAACCGTTGATTTACCAATTGATTTGATCAATTTGAATGAATTATGATAGGTTTTTTTTTCCCAATGATTGTAGGGAGTGAAAAAGCTTTCTTTGAGAGGTCACCTATCAACTTTGTTGATAATTTTTCTTGTCCTGTGATACTGTTCCAAGGATTGGATGACAAGGTATACAGCTGAACAACCATGTTCTTGAAACTATTAATTTTAGTTTCTGATTATTTAATGATGGATATTCTTAAGGATTATTGTTTTGTTTTCGGAAAAGGACATTGGGTGAATTATTTTAGTCAAACTCGATGGAGGAAAAGGTTAATCTCAACTTTAGTGCAAGAAACTATGTGAATCCCTTTCTTTTCTTCTTCTGATAGGTCAAGAATGGGGTCCTTTTTAAAAGGAAAATGAATAAAGAATAAAGGAACAATTACCTATCGGATAATAAAATATATTAATTGAGAAGGGACTTAATCACTAAGTAGCATGGTTCTTATTTTCGGTTGAAACTGTAGACAACTCGGTTTTGACCTTGTCCAAGACAAAACCAATGGTCAAAATTGGTTTGTACTAGGTTTGGCTTATCGATTTGGCGATGAATCGGCTGCTATGGCGATCAAATCACCCATGTTTTATATTTTATTTGCCCTATTTCCGAAGTTATTTTTATATGTTACAATATATACCTTATGACATAAAAAATCAATCAACATTAAGCAACATGAAGTCATAAAAAATTAACATGACTTATTGACATTTAGAGAAATGGACTTGTTCTGTAATAAGTTTGATTGGTCAAATTATTTTATTTTTACATGAGACTTTTCGTGTTAGGTATAACACAAAACTAGTTTTCCAACAAGTCTAAGGTTACTTAAATTTGAGTTGTTATGACAAAGTTATGTTCCTGTCAAACTTATTTTAAAGTGTGCGAATGCTGTTAAATCCCCTGAATGGAAATAATTTTATGGACATCAAAACAAAAGATTATCTTACCGAACTTTCGGTTTTTAGCAATGTTTTACCATGATAACATTTATAAAATTTTCATAATTGAGAAAAGCCCTAGCATTTGAAAGTTGAAAATTGCCCTACAACAAAAAATCCAGTTTTTGTTTTTGGACCGGGGGTTGACTTTTTATCCTTTTGGAATTTGATTTTTAAACTATTTTTATTGGATTCAAATAGGGGGTATTTGCTTATTTATGAATAATATCTTAAGTATTTACTTAAATGCAATAAGGCCACAGTCGCTTAGGCCCCAAGCAAATCGCCTGGACGCCAAGGCGGCACCTTGGCGACGCCAAGGCGGCACCTTGGCGACGCCTTGACAAATATGGGGGAGTGTTGTATACTTGTATTTCTCCAACCTAGTGTATGTTATGGTTGTTTTAATTTCATATTTACATTTCCAATAGCTAAATTATATGTAGTCAGTGTTTATAATAGGACTAGCGTACAACAACATTCAACTTACAATACCAAACTTTGGTCCAAACCGCAAGTTCCATCTTGGGCGGTTTTTTTGTGAAACTAATTCAGGAAATATGTGTAAAATGGTAAAATTAGGCAGCGAGAAAAAAAAAAATTGGTCAAAAAACCATTTTTCTTGGCATAGAAAAATCTCAGGTTTCGACCACTAATACATAGACAATGTTGGGCACAAAATATGTCATGTAATACATAGTGCTGAATTTGAAGGAGTGTCACCGACATCTTCAGTATGCGCAGCTCTTGGATTAGACTTATGAAACTCCATGTGGTAATTAGTGGGGAGTGTTGTATACTTTCCCCCAACCTATGGTATGTTTTGATTGTTTTAATTTCATATTTACATTTCCAATAGCTAAATTATATGTAGTCAGTGTTTATAATAGGACTAGCGTACAACAACATTCAATGTACAATAGCAAACTTTGGCCCAAACCGCAAGTTCCATCTTGGGTGGTTTTTTTATGAAGAGGAAATTACACTCCCCTCCCCTTAGGTTTACTTTAATATCAATCTCTTCCCCTCTACTTTGAAACCTATCACCAACCTCCTCTAAGCTTCCAAGATGCTCACTTCCGTCACATTTTTCCCCAACAGTGTTAAATGGTGGAATAAAAAGACAAACTTACCCTTGACAGATATGAAACCTCAAATCTAATATTAAAGGTCAATAATACCCTCATCATTTCTAAATCCCCAAAAGTAGCCTATTTGATTGAATTTAGGGATTAGAAGAGAACTGCATGCAGCGACGACTGTTTTGGGTCCTCTAAGGCCTAACCTTTCTGTATTGCCCATAGTAAAGTTCGCTGCAAGTAGCAGGAACTGGTCTCTAATCTCAAAGGAAACCATTTGAGAAGAGCCATGGCTACCCCAGATGTTGATAATCCAAACATCTCCCTTGGTAGAACATGGACCTGTGAGCTCACACAAATCAGTAATTGAATTAAACTATTTATTTGATTGAATCAGTAAAGAGCTTAGAGCTTTCACTTACAGTGTTTCTAACAACAATACGAGGGGTTGCATTATGAAAGCAGAGATCTGAGCAGACTTCCATGCCAGGATTACCACAACCAACAACTAAGCCCTTCTGATTTTGAAAGTCTGAACCAGATTTGTAGACACTGGTGTGCCATTGAACTTGTCCAACCCTGGAATTTCAGGAATTACAGGCTCGGCGTTCTCTCCTGTGGTGACGATGATACACCTAGAGAGGTATTCCATGTCTTGGGTACGAACCCTCCAGGATCCACAGCTAGGATCAAACTCAGCCGACCCGACTGGACTGACTGACCAAACCTGGGTTTGATTTTGGATTTTGATGCAGAGGACTCCATGTAAGAGACAAACTGCTGCTTTAATGGGTACTTTGGGAAATCTTCAGGAAAACCCATGGGAGGAAGCTCATAGAACTCCCTAGGGAGATTTAGTGTTAAACGGCCGTAGGTTTTGTACTGCCACAGAGAGGCTATACAGTTGCTCTTCTCAAGGAGAAGAGAAGGGACGTCTTCCATTGCTAGGCAAGCAGTTGTAGCTAGACCTGAAGGACCAGCACCAACGATGATGGGTCCGCGCACCCAAGCACATTTCAATGGCGTTTCTTCTTCTCTACAAGTACCCATGGCCAAGAAAAAAAATATCTCTTTCTCTAATTTCAGGCCAAAATAGGAAGAACAGCAACTCTCTCTGGCCCTCCTCTCGTTCAGCTTGAAGTTCATCTTCAAGTTCATACTGATCTTCCTTCTTCTCTCCTCTGATTTCAGGCGAGGTGTAAGAACAACAACTCTCTCTCGAATCCTCCTCTCGTTCACATTGATCGATTGAGGAAGGGTTTCAATCTCTTGCTTCACAAACCCAAAAACATAAGGGAAGGGTGTTTTAGGATTCTCATAAAATATAAGGGCAATATAGGTATTAGAATGCTAGTGTTAGGCTGATATCATCACTTAACAGTGATAACTCATGTTTAGGGGCGGAAGTGAGCATCTCAAAAGCTCAGGGGAGGTTGGTGATAGGTTTCAAAGTAGAGGGGATGTGATTGATATTAAGGCTAACCTCAGGGGAGGGGAGTGTAATTTCCTCTTTTATGAAACTAATTCAGGGAATGTGTGTAAAATGGTAAAATTAGGCAGCATGAAAAAAAAAAAGGTCAAAAAAACCATTTTTCTTGGCCTAGAAAAATCCCAGGTTTTGGTCGAAACCCGAGATATCTCGGTTTCGTCTAGGGCCAAAACCGGCCTCGAAACCAAAATCTTGATCCTTGCTCTATAGATAATAAGAAACAAGAAGAAAATCTATAGATACCTTTATATACTCAATTGACAAACATAAATGTCTCCAACAACTTGAGTCATCTATTGCCACTTCCTCATCCATAGCCACTATGGCCTACACAGGTATATCCGCCTATATCCTACTACCGCATCTTCCACTTCAAGGATAATTGATTCTATTGTTTCTACCCATACAGCCAATATGTCAGAATCCTTATTAAAAATTCATAACCCTTCACCTGTAATTCTTGCTAATGGGTCTTGTTCCCATGTGACTAATCATAGTACTGTTTCACCTACTTCATCCATGAATTTGTCTTATGTCCTTCATGTACCACAATTTTCTTTAAGCCTTTAATCAGTTAGTCAACTTTCTAATCCTTAACTGCTCTGTCACCTATCCTTCTTATTGTGTTCATGACCTTCAAACAAGGAGGACGATCAAGAGCGTGCTTGAGCAGGCTAGAGTCTGGACTCTACTATCTGAATACTGCTACTACTACAGATGTCCTTTCTCCTCTTCAATGGATCTGTGGGTTGAAGGATCAATCCTTATCAAAGTTTCAGCATTTGGAACCTAATTATTTTTCTGTGTCTTTGCCTTGAGCGTGAAGCCTGTGAACTCGGGAAGCATCATGGATCATCATTGATTTATTTAGTGCATTCTGACATTTAGGGTCCTTGTCGTGTCAAAAATAGGTTAGGTTTTTCTTATTTTGTCACTTTTGTAGAATGACCATTCCTATTTGACATAGATGTATTTGTTGAAAGATCGTTTAGTGTTTATTTATGTTATTAAATATGTTTATCATGAAATAAATGCCCATTCCGTTAAATTTTTTTATTAAATTTTTTTGATCTAATAATGCACTTGAATACACTCAGCTGTTTCTGGATGATAGAACTCTGCCCCGGGCGGTCCTAATTCGATCAAAATTGACTTACTTGAAATAATGGATGCTCTGATAAGTAAATTCCAACATCTAAAAAGATTATATTGACCATAGATATGAAGGCGTCTCCTAGGCGATAAGGTGGTTCATCCTAAACTGGCTCCTTGATCGTCTAGGAGACGCCTGGACATAACCTTGATGCCTTGTTGGTGTGGCCTTAAATTTTTTTACTATCCTTCATCCCCTTGGTCACTTTGCCACCTTGATAACTATGATATTGACTCGAACAAGTAAGAAGTTTAATTCTTCTAGTTCTAGGTTCATAGAGAAACTACTTTACCTATTGAAAAACCACTACAAGCTACTCATTTTTGTCTCAAAGTGGGAAATTGCATTGAGTTCTACACTAAAAAATTAATTTAGTTTTGGCCATGGAAGCTGTGGATCATCATGTTAGTGAATGCATGAAAAAGAGTGTCATCTGAAACAGATGCTAACAAAAGATAGCGAGCTCAACGAAATTAGTGGGGGGCAGCAAGAAAAGGAATCGGTGGGTTACTGTTTAGCCTTAGCTACTCCATGAAACCCAAGCTCGGTCAATAAGGGAAACTTGAGAGGGTGGCGTACATCAGCTCAGCAAGGGGAGAAAGGGAATGGTTCTTCTCTTAAACTGATAGGCTAGGTCGGGTCCCGAACTGAAACTCAACAGAAGCCGAAAAGGAGTAGAGCTATACAAGAAGTTTTGAGGATTGTATGCAAGGTAATCAACAAGCAAGCCCCACCAAACCAATTTGAAGAAAAAACGAGGGTAGTGTCACACCCTACCTCAAATTGGCCAAGGTATGTGGCACTGGACACCCACATCCAGTCAGCCTAACCCTCTAGGATCACAGATGTAGTATCTTGATTTCACAAATGCCACAAATATCACAACTAAAATCAGAGTACACTAATAAAATCATACATTTACCACTGGTGATGTACTAAAATGATAAATTATATAATACAAATTTCCATGTCTGTAAACAACCACATGTTACAGTATTACCTACTACACATTCCATAAATCAAAAAGGAAGAACTGAAATAGCAGAAGTGATGTCCATCAGCATCCTGGTGTCTCGTAGACACAAGTGACAAGCCTCACAACCGCTGCCAAAGTCCATTCCTGCCTGAGCACCGGTTCCACCATCTAAAAAAAATAATCAAAGAGGGGTGAGCTTCACAAGCCCAGTGAGGGGTGTACATGCAAGCACACGCAAACAAATGATGCAATGCATGCTCAAACAAATTAGATGATATTCATGATCCGGTTTTAGCAAACAATTACTAAGCCCAAGAAAAGGTATCAGTACTACTGTGACAGTCGTATCCCTGGTCCCGAAAAACCCATCGATCACTTAGCGATACAAGCTAGTTGTGAGTAAGGAGTCTGCAAGTCCCGAAAAAACCCATCGGTCACCCCGCAAACCCCTAATGGGTAACCCCACCCTATAGCCTCAGCCCCCGAAAACCCATCGGTCACCCTTGCTGCAGAATAGTCACGGTCCCAGAAATCCCCTTGATCGCCTGTGCTGTGGGGCAGCCACGGTCCCAGAAAACCCATCAATCACCAATGCCGCATCCACCTCTGAGTACAGTACGTCGTACTGCGGATATGGTACTCTCATAAACATACCATCCCCTGGGATTAGCCAGTACCTAACCCCCTACTGGCAAGGGGTGTAGTACCAGGGTCTGTGAATCCTAACCAGATGCAATCTACATGAATGTGTATACCATCATCATACATCACACACCACACATACACACATCCTTTGACCTCTAGGCCCATGGTACCGGAAAGAACCTTGGCCACACCGTGCCCTAGACGGTCAGAACCACAATCATAATTATACTACTGACCTATGGGCCCACGGTACCGGAAAGAACCTCCGCCACATCATGCCCCAGACCATCAATACCACAGTTACAACTGAGATCTCATCGATAGAACCACAATTACTTACCTCACTTACCTCCACAGCCCAAGAACCATTTCACAACCTCATCAATCCATATTCACAGGTTAGTAGATAATAACAAAAGAGTAGCAATTCAATTAAATCACAATCACAAATAATAGCATGCATACCATAAATGTCACAATTCACACACATGTATTAGTCACACAAAATATAAAAGAATGCAAAAACACTCTATAAAATAAATTCAAACACCCACTCACCTCAAAACCCGAATCACAAGTGCGATAGGATTCCCGTAATCAACTTCGTATCCTTGCCTCAATTATTTTAGGTTCCTAACCAATGGTGTATCATATTATTAAACATTCTTAATACCTAATATGACTATGTACAGATTCACTGCTGAATCCAAAATGACTCTCAACAGCCCATGTATTAATCCAACTTAAAGTCTCAGAACAGCCCCCAAACTACCCCTACCCATAGGGCTAGTTTGGGTAAAAAGTTGAGAAACATAACCCACATGGGGCAGGGCACTAACCAACCAAAACAGGGGCTGATTGGGCCTAAAACTCCCCAACCGGTGGGAGACAACTGGCTGGCCGCTTGCCCAACCGGTGGGTTGATTTGTGCAGAAATTCCTGCACTTCCTGAGGCTATCCTGCGGATTTCCTTGGGTTGGGCTGCTCATGGCCGATGGGTATTGACCATGGCAACATGGGAAAGGTTCCCTAAAGCCTCTAGGGTCCTTTTACAAAACCCCCAAAACTCCCAATTACACAAATTAAAATTCTGCCCTATTGATTTTCCCCAATTTTCTTTCCTGGGATGGCAGATTCAGGTCTGGGAATCTGTTCCCTAACCTTCTGAGCTTGAACCCAATTTATGGGTGGCTGTAGGGGTAATTTTAAGGACTACATACTACTGAAATTACATGTAAGCAAGGGATAATTATTAATGTAGTCCCTACAGTAGAATCAGCCCAAGAATTCAGCCCAAATTCACATACATGCAGTCCAAAATTCCATTCTAGGTGGCTGCATGTTTGGGATTTTGAACACTAACAGCTTCCATCATATAATTACCCTATTTTACAGCCAAGTCAAAGATGAATCCTCACCTTTACATGCATGATTATTTCATCTAGGTCTCTATGGCTGAATTGAACCAAATCCGATGCATATAGTCCATGATTTCTTAGTTCTGAGTGGCTGCATGCTTGGGATTATGGCTGAACCTATATCTAATCTACAAAACACCTACTGTACAGCCATTAAAGGATATTTTCTTACCTCAATTTGCAGGTGCAGCAGTAGGTACTGCCACAAACATGATGGCAACAGCTCCCTCACCTTTCCTTCTTTCTCTCCTTCTCTTCTTCTTCTTCTTGCTGTTCCACCGTAGTATACAGCACATAGTGAGATTACAGAGGAGGTTTTGGGCTTTTAAGGTTCAGCCCTAAGAGTCCTTAGGGCCCGTTTGGCTGAACCAGCCCAACTACAAAATGAGTTCTAAAAATTAATTCTAGAAACTGCTTTTAAAACATAAACTATTTAAAATTTAATTCCTCTTGATGGACCCACCGAACACTGACCTATTAGGTTGGATTTGGTCAGCATCATGACCTCTACATGTTAGGTAAGTGTGAGGCTCGGGGGTGTAGAGATGTGGGCCCCACAACTAAAACCAAATTTTCCTGCATTCGGCTGGCCAGTTGGTAGTAGGGTATCCCACTGGTTTGCCATTTTTAACTCATTTGTTG
Source organism: Macadamia integrifolia (assembly GCF_013358625.1). NCBI lineage: Eukaryota > Viridiplantae > Streptophyta > Magnoliopsida > Proteales > Proteaceae > Macadamia > Macadamia integrifolia. Next base: position 37,634,204 of record NC_056559.1, on the reverse strand, counting down.
TCCTACCTTTTGGGCATGTGAGTCTACTCAATGTAGGATTGGTCCCACTCCATTTTGGCTATTTTATACCCCCAACTTGGTCATTGGATCTATTATATTCCCTCTCCGACTGCTATACATATGGATCCATAACAAAACCACCTACTTTCTTATGCCAACTAGGCTATAACATTGGAGTCAGCTACTTCTAGTTTAGGGTGTTACAGGGTAGAGGGTCTGTTAATTAGCCTACTTGTCTTTGAGGTATCTATTATTTTCTACTATACACCTTGTTTTGACTGTATTGCACTATGTATCATTTGTTAACCCAAGAAATACCTGGTCTTTGGTTTTAATGAGGATCTCATTTCAAATGGAGGATTTACAAGAATATTTAGAAATAAATGGATCTCGGTTACAAGACTTTCTAGATCAAATTTTCTTTCAAGAGTATATTTATACACTTTCTCATAATTATGGTTTAAATAGATCAATTCTTTATGAATTTGTGGAAATTTTAAGTTATGACAATAAATCCAATTTACTAATTGTGAAATGTTTCATTAATCGAATGATTTCATTGTTTCAGCTAATAGTAATAAATGTAGCCAAAATCAATTTCTTAGGCACAACAAAAATTTGGATCGTGGTTTAAATAGATCAATTCTGTATGAATTTGTGGAAAATTTATGTTATGACAATAAATTCAGTTTACTAATTGTGAAATGTTTCATTAGTTGAATGTATCAACATAATCATTTCATTGTTTCAGGTAATAGTAATAAATCAACCAGAGTCAATTTCTTGGGCACAACAAAAATTTGGATCTGAAAATGATATCATAGCATTTTGCATTTGTGGAGATTCCATTCTCATTGTGATTAGTATCTTCCCTAGTGGGGAACGAACTAGTAAAATATCGTAATTTTCTATCTATTCATTCAATATTTTCTTTTACAGAGGAAAATTATGACTATTAAATTATATGTTAGATACACTAATACATCAAATGAGTTGGATCTTATAACCGCCCTCCGCCCCCACCCCCACCCCCCCCCCCCCCAAAAAAAAAAAAAAATGGGGTTTCTAGAAAAATAGACATTTGCTAGACATTTCTCAATCTCTTAATACATATGCATGTTCCCAAATATTTTGGTGTGATGATGTTCTCACTGCTTGTTATTTGATTAATCGAATTTCCTCTTCTGTTCTAGCTAATTGTTCACATTTTTTTCTTTTATTTCCAAACTCCCTTATTTTCTTTATCGCCTCTTCTTTAGATGTGTTTGCTTTGTTCATATTTTTCATCCTCAAGTTGATAAGTTGTCTCCCAGTCCCCAGGGCTGTCAAGTATGTCTTTCTTAGTTATTCTAGAACTTAAAAAGGGTACAAGTGTTATGATCCTCTTACTCATCGATAGTTTGATAGTGCCAATGTTACTTTTTTAAAATACCCCAAAATTTTCCCTTGTACCTAGCTCTTCTCTTGACACTAGTGATATTTGTGCGCCTCTTATTCCCACTCATGTACCTTTTGATGATCCTCTAGCTACTACATCATCTACACCACTTAAAGTGTATCAGCGACGTATGAAGGGTTATACTCAGACCTATGATGCTTATTTCTTTTAGACCTTTTCACCAATTGCTCATCTTAATTTGGTCCATGTACTTATCTCTTTAGCTGTGAATTTATATTGTCCTATATATTAGTTGGATATCAAGAATGCCTTTTTATATAGTGACCTACATTAGGGGGTGTATATAGAGCAACCTCCAGGGTATGTTGCTTAGGGGGAGAATTCTCACAAAGTATGTAAGTTACACAATGCAATTTATAGTTTAAAACAATTACCTAAAGCCTGGTTCGACAAGTTGAGTTACTTGGTGCGGATTCTCACAATATTATTCTAATCACTTTATATTTGTTTGGCATCGGGATTCTAGAGTTGTAGTTTTGGTTGTGTATGTTGATGACATTATCATACCTGGAGATGATGCATTCAGAATCACAAAGGTAAAATCTTATCTACATCAGCATTTTCAGATGAAAGACTTGGAAACCCTCAGGTATTTTCTTGGTATTAAAGTACTATGGAGTAAGAAAGATATTAGTTTATCACAGAGAGGATATGTGTTAGACCTCTTGTATAAGACTGGAATGCTTGCTTTTAGACCAATTGATGCTCCTTGGATCCACACCAGAAGTTTGGGACAAATGATGGTGAGGAATTTGATGATAAGCACCGGTACAAGAGACTAATAGGGAAACTCATTTGCCTAACTATTACTAGACCTGATATCCCTTCTTGTTGGTGTTATTAGCTAGTTTATGCAATCATCTAAGAAGACTTATTGAGAGCAAGGATTAAAGTATCGGTATCGGTCGTCGTATCGGTCGGCCAAAATTAAGATACTTATCGGAGTGTATCATATCGTATCGGAAATACGCTAAAGATACACACATAAATGGATAGGAAACATTTTTTTAAACACTTTTGCATAAAGAATTTGTAAAAAAAAGCTATTGATAACATGTATTATGCATAAACACTAAATTGAGGGTATCGCACTGAGAATTCAAGGTTTGTAGTTGTCCCATAAATGTAAAATCCTTGTTTCCAACCTTGATTTCTACTTTAGTTTGAGAGAAATATGGCTAGCAACAACTTTGGAACAAAAACCCCTCAAAAAATCGTGTTTTCTGAAAAATTACCCATCTTGGTCATTATATGACCATAGTGCACTATATCAGTTCATACCGATACCGATACGTACCGATCGATACATACCGATACTCACTGATACGTACCGATCGATACATATCGATACATACCGAAACATACATTTCACCTCGATTTTATATTTTTCATAGAGTCGTATCGGGGCATATCGTATTGTATCGATGTGTATCAGTGGTGTGTTGATGCATATCGGTATGTATCGTAGGATATATATTGCTACGAAAGGATTTTAAAAATTTCGTGTATCGTATCGGTCAGCTAAATTTAAGACACGTATCGGAGGGTTTCGTATTAGTATCGGAGATACTTTAAACCATGATTGAGAGGCAACATGTCGTATCTTAAGGTATTTAAAGGGGGCTCAGAATGTTGATCTGATCGGATATTCTGATGTAAATTGTGTTGGTTTTGATGGTGATAGGAGATCTACCGTAGTTTATTGTACATTTATTGGTGGCAATCTTGTCACATGGAGAAGCAAGAAGCAAATGACTGTGGCTAGGTCTAGTTTCGAGGCTGAGAATAGAGCTATGGCTCATACTGCAGCCAAGTTGATGTGTTTGAAATCACTTCTTTAAGAATTAGGATTTCCAGTTACTACACCTATGAACATGTTCTATGATAATCAAGTTGCTAGCTACATTGCCAGTAACCCTATGTTTCATGAAAGGATCAAACATATTGAAGTTGATTGTCACTCTGTGAGGAATGCAATTATGAGGAAGCTGATTATTACTCCATTTGTTTCTTTTGCAGACAATTGGGTGATATGTTTATAAAGTCTGTAATTAGTCCTGCCTTCCAGAAGAGCTGTTCTAAGCTGGGTATGGGTGATTTAGGGTGATTTATATGCTCCAGCTTGAGAGGAGTGTTATGTGTTTGTAATATACCACTTTGGTATTATTGGCCAGTCTCTACGGTAGTCAATATTTAGTCATTAGTTGGAGTATTGTTAGAAGCAGTAGTTAGAAGCAGTAGTTAGTTGTTTGTTTCTATTATGTTTCTGTTTGTTATAGTCTGTATGTTGGTCAAGGCTTCTAGTAGTTCTCTGCTTCAGCAAGGACTGTATTGTTATTAGTGCTTGACTTGTATATATACAAGGGGGACTGCCGATAGGGATATTGACTGTTCTCTATACCTATGGCAGTATTTGTTCTCTCTCCTCTCTTGTTCACTGTTATTAGTACTGGTTATCTTCTTCCGGTATTGCCAAAAAGCTCATTTGTGTTGTTAAAGCCTGTCAACTGGCACCTGTCCCACAACTTTGAGGTTGCTTGAGGATAGAAAACCATTTGTTCTATGTGGAAAATTCTTATTCATAATGGTGCATTTTGTAAGTTGCTGCACTCTGTAGTGAAATATAATGTCACTGGTCATTGATAAGCTAAATAGTAACTGTTTCATGTCTGTTATATTCCAGGTTGTGCCACCGGATCAAGCACGTACAATTTATCTGGCCTTGAAGAAGAAAGGGGTGCCTGTTGCTCTCGTTGAGTATGAAGGAGAACAACATGGATTTCGCAAGGTATATACTATTCCATATTTGATTCTGTGATCTCTGCGTCGATGTTGGAAAAGCAGTAATTAATCAATGTCATACACAGGCTGAGAACATAATCTTCACCCTAGAGCAACAGATGGTGTTCTTTGCTCGATTAGTGGGGAACTTCAAGGTGGCTGATGAAATTTCTCCAATAAGCATTGACAACTTTGACTAATCCAGTGTCTGGATTCCGAACTTTGTGTTTCTATCCGAAATTATGATTTTTATTTTGTGGGGGGCGGGGGTGAGTGGGTTGAGAGAGTGGGGAGGGAGGGGGTTTCCAGAAATTCTCATGTTGAAATGATCAGATGTATATTGCACCAAGTCATGTGGAGGAATGCCTGATGTTAAAATCCCGGGGATTATATACTTACCAAGAAAAAAGTTGCTTTGCATTTCTGTTGGTATGGTAATAAATCCAAGAATTGGTGATTGACAACATACAGACTATCATTGCAATTGCATCACCATCAGGCATGTTGATAAATATTTGTGGCCTTTGGAAAGTTTGATGATGTGTTTTTGTGTCTAACCATGCCTAGAGTCCAGTACATTGGACATGCTTGAAAGAAATCAATCAAGAAAATTTTGTTGTGGAGGATGCCTGGTGATGGTGTCACAAGAATGCTGTTTTATTTTTTCATTTTATAATAATAATAATTATTATTATTATTATTATTTTTTGTGGGACGGGGGATGCTATCATCGATTCATGATCTGATTAGCCTGACTCGGCATCTAATGGACTACCATTGAGCAAAGGAAATAAATCAAAATGCTACTCAAAGAATTGGGTTGGGGATGACTCTAGAGGATTTTTTTTTTTTTTTTTTTTTTTTTTAAATAAATTCATTACCAAGGAGAAAAAAATATACCACAGAAATAAGAGGGGGCACAAACAACTAGATGCAGGGCAGGGGCCATCAACAAGAAGGGGGAACATCATTTTATTTATTTATTTTTTTTTTTTTGCGGGGTGGAGGGGGGGAAGATGTACTCAAATGGATCAGTTATTGATTTCTAGGTTTCGTCGTAAACCTAACTGGTTACTTCTAATTTCGTAAATCAATGATTCAAACCGCATTCAAAGGTAGGACATTTCCTATTTTTATAGAAACTTTTGGACTAGAATGAATGGAATCTCCATTTATAGCCCCTCTAGATGTAATATATCTCTTCTCACCATCCCTAGAGGGGGTAGACCCCAGGACACAGCAGTAAGCTTATTCCTTGGGGTGTCAAGACCGGTTGATGGTTAATTTTTATTTTTTTTTGATAAAATCGGTTGATGGTTAATTGAGACATTGAAGTGTGGAGTTGACGTCAAAATAGATAGCTTTTCAAATTTTGTCAAAGGAGCTAGAATTGGAAGCCCATCTATGGAGATTGCGTTCCATCCAAATATGACTTATAGTAACACAAAAGAATTTGACCTGATAATTACCTGGTTTGACCTAGGTTAGGATCCAAAGGGTTGCTAGTGGCACCTTTGATCCTTCTGATTGTATAAACAACAGATTCATGAGATAGATGCCATTCTATTTGGAGATGTGTAAATCTGAACATGATTTCATTCCTTAGAATTTGGTTCTAAAAATCATATACCTCAATATTTATCCATACAAACATAAATTCATAACAAAAATTGTTGATAATTATCATGTTAGCACTTTCTTTGAGGCCTCTGAGTCCGAATGAGCTTCAGGGATTATTCCTAATTGAGCGATTTCATTCAGATTCAGATCACCCCTAATAAGCTTTAGGATGAAATCCTAATTGAACATTATTTTCCTCAAGATGAACTAAACCTTGATGGGCTTTCGGGATTGGGTTCCTAATTGAGCCTACCCTCTCGAGATGGATTTAATATAGTTGAGCAGAGAACCTTTTGTTCAAGAAGAGATTATACTCTGAAGCTGAAGTAGCTTATGGGAGAAGGATAAACTTCTTTACAGAGAGAAGAAACTATCAGAAGAGACAATAATCAAGGATAAAGTCTTAACTTTTGTTATAATAACCTTATTTTCTGAAATGGAAAGTGCCTTGGAGCTGAGGACTTGCCTTTGCAAGAGGCAATATATAATCAAGGAAAATTTTTCTTTTTGGGGTGGGGGTGGGGGATATAGTGGGGGTTACAATTTAATCAAAGATGAAAAATCCGGTCAGCATTTGGTCCAGTTTCTCTGGCTCCTCGCTAACGCATTGGGTGCCAAATGCAGTATCTGACGATTGGGAGGACTCGGACATGCACCCCAATACATGTGCGCACACCCCCAAATCCTCCTAACAGTTGGTTACTGTTGGGTGCCAAATGCATTGGAGAGGATCTTTTTCCTTATGTATGATGGTTCAAATTTTAATCAAAATCAATCAAAACCGAACTATTGACACCACCTACATACTTGGTGAATCACCTCCTTTCCAATTGGTATGGTAAGGAAACATGCAATTCCATCATTGTCAACTCAAAAGACATGATGAATACAGAATACCCGAAAGAGTTGGCTCACCTACACGTATTTGCACATTGACAACACAGTCCTTTGTCGACATCTGTCGTATCTGTTGACACAAAAACCCCTATCTTTCTTAGATGAGGACTAAGAACCGTAGGTAAAATATGCACATTCATGTAGTGGAAATGACTCAACACCAGTTCGACCATCCTCTTTACAGCATAGGTGTAAATAAATCCAATGCAACTTATATTGAGTCTAATTTGTGAACATGATTATCAGAGCTGGAGTGACCCGGACGATTGACCATTTAACTATCACCCAATGATGAAACTTGGCCAATTCATAAATATATTCACCTGTCTTCCCAGGTTTTGCTGAAAAGAATTTTTTGTGACCTTGAAAAAACTGAAACCTGAAAACCCAATAAGCAATTCTAAACAATCAGTTCAGAGCTGAACATTAAGCTTATTAGAAGGATTCAAATCCTCTCCAGCCGTGAGATACCCTTTGTGGTGCATGCCTAGTATCCTCCCAGCCGTCAGATGTGGTGGCGTAACCAGGGCGGCTGGAGAGGATTAGAATCCTAACCACAAAGTTGCTCAACAGGCAGTAGGTTTGACAAGAGTGACCAGTGCCATTCTTCCCATATGCATGTAGTTGCTTGTAGTTCCTTACCTCAACTGAATATGATATTTGAATAAATCCCCAAGAGCTTATAATGTTAACGGTTGGAATGTACCAAATCATATGAGAATACTTGGAGCATTCAGTTCTTAATATATAGATTAATGGATTGTTGGAATAGCGTGAGATCTCATTATCTTCTCCAAAAGGAAACCCCAGTTACGTTGCCTTCCAAGTGCTGAAATATGACCCTAACACCAAAAATTAACTCCACAGAATAGGACGGTTGATACCTACCCATGCCTACTTTCAGTTAAATTTGCTTTGTTTTTCTCTTTGATGCTCCTTTGATTATTATTGCATTACTTTTAATCAATGCAATGTGATGAAGGGTATCTAGACCATGATGTGATTCCTTCAATTTGCAGGATTCAAAATAAATGCAACCAACCTCCATCTCTTTCTCTCTTGTTGGCATGTGATATCTTGTATTTCGTCACTTACATTTGTGGATTGGTTCCAAAGGGCTGTTAAGAAGGTGTAGAGCCCGAAGGACCCAAAGCCTATGAAATTTTTTTAGGGCTATGTAGATATTTTGGTAAACTATTTGTATGGGATTTCACTATAAAATTGTAAAGCAGGTTCTTTCTCTAATCAATCTAAGAGAGGTGTGAGGAGCGACTGTAACCCTATTTTTCCATTGATAGTGAAGAAGTAGATCCCAATTCACCGTGGACTTAAGCAATCTTGCCGAACCACATAAATTATTTTGCATTGTGTTATTGTTTGTTTGCAATTTTCATTCTATTTTGCATCATTTTACTCTCTCTCTCTCTCTCTCTCTCTCTCTCTCTCTCTCTCTCTCTCTCTCTCTCTCTCTCTCGTTGGGCACAATGTCCTATATTCCCTCACTTGCATTTTTGGGCTGTTAGGAAATCGTAGAGTCCGAAGGGCCCACAGCCTATGGAAATATTTTTATAGCTATACGGGTATTTCGGTAAACTATTGGTATAAAATTTCACTATAAATTTATAGCGAAGGTTCTTTCTCTGTAATCAATTTGAGGGATGTGACGAGTGATTATAACTATCCTCCATTGATAGTGAAGTAAATCTCATTTCACCGTGGATGTAATCTTGTCAAACTAAACGATTCTATTATACATATGCAATCTTGTCAAACCACGTAAATCCTTTTGTATTGTGTGATTGTTTGTTAGTGATTTCCATTCTATTCTACATCATTTTCTCTCTCCCTCGTTTGGTGTCCTTGTTTGCTTTTGGATACGTAGGTTTTTGACGTATGAGTGCAGTTATGATTTCTAAAATCCAAGTTATCTTAGAGTAAGACCCTTACGCATTGGTGGTTGAAAACACAAGTAATTAAGTTTCTTCTTTGTACACATCACACATGCACAAACGCATCGTCCGTTGCATATATGATGGCATCTGATGAGCCTTCTCTCCCCCACATGTATATCTTCCAATTAATGTCATCAAATGGGTGTGTATTAAACACTTCTATTATTGGTGCTAGTTGTTTTCAAGTAGTTGAGTTTCACCTTCATCTTTCTCTGACGCTACTGACCTATGCTTCACATGTAAGGCATCATTTTCACCTTTTCATTCCAATAAAAGAAAACATCTTCATTAAGCTCACAGATGCCCATTTGTAATAGTGGTCAAATTCGGTGTTCGGTGTCTTGTGATCAAGAAATAATCATAGAGAGAGAGAGAGAGAGAGAGAGAGAGAGAGAGAGAGAGAGAGAGATCTCATAAGTTCATTAATGTAGTGGGGAACCCACTCATAAATCATAATGTGAATGATCAAAGTGGAGGTAAAGAAACTGGAAAGCTTTTTTGAGATGGAATAAACGATTCTTGAGCTGCTTTACTTCCTTGGGATATTTACAAAAGCCCACCACCTTTTGGATGGTCATCAGGTCTTGAAACTCCATAGAGAACTATTTGGAACACGATGTTGTTTATGAGAGTGTGGGACCAAGTTGTTTGGTATTGTAGCAATAAGACACTAAGGTTTACCTCTTCAAATGGTTTAGTTACTCTCCATTGTAGATTTATAAATGCAGTCCCATTTGACTCATGAAAGTTGATCCAATCATTCCTATATGGACCCTTAAATAATTTGGGTCAAAAGTGAAGCAAAAAAACAGTAGAGAACAGCCCAACGTGGGATACAATTGAGTTGTCTATATTGTGATAAATCACAATTGGGAATCCATCTATTGTTGTTTGTTGTTCTTGTTTTGTCCAAATATTGGTGTACTTCCATATTTCAAAGGAACCCACAAGGATCTTTCTTTACTTTGGAACCATCTTAGTACCTTTTGAAATTTGGGTTGTGGCTGTGGTTTAGGTAAATTTTAGAGGTACTGTTCCATTGATTATGGAAAATTGGAAGCAAGTACCTGGTTCAATACCCCATGAGGTTACGGCACAAAGTGATAATGTCATCTTAGAAGGAAGGGAAGGGAAGGGAAGGGAAGGGAAGGGAAGTGAAGGGAAGGAAAGTGAAATCAGTTTTATAAAGAAAATGAAAAGGAAAGTGAAATCGGTTTTATAATTAAAGAAAATGAAATTTTTTGTAATCATGACTTATGCAACTACCTTAGATTTTTACTCATTATAGTAATTAGAGTCTCATATAGATCAATATTTATGTTAAAGAATTTGGATCAAAATGTAATAAGAATTATAAGGAAAAGAATGCCACATGATTGTGTGGTCCCTGTGGCCAGACACATAGGGGTCAAGCAACCCCATGCACCCCTATGAAATATAAAATACCCACCCCCTATTAATGCCCCTGCATGCCCTTTCATTGGCCCTCGTATTGGTGCAATGGCCACGTGATGAAGTAGCATTCTTCTTACCTTAAATTATATAATCAGATTTTAAATGTTGTTAGTTTCACCTGTATTTTAGATCATAATTTCAAAGGTTTTTATTTTTGTTTTATTTATTTCCCTCTATAATAACTATAGAGGGAATAAAACTGAGTCAATATATATATATATTGGATAAATAAATATGATTTATATTAGGAAGATCAACCATAGAAATTATTTATTTGCTTAGGAAACTAATGAAAATATTTAAAGAATGTAAGAAGGATCTTCTATATGGTCTTCATCAATTTAGAAAAGCTTGTGATAGGATCCATAAAGAGTTAAAATGGTATGTGTTAGAGAAGAAAAATGATTAAATACATCAATATAGTTGTATAATTGCATAATGATGACCAAGGTAAGCTTGTGTAGCCAAAAGGTTGTGAAATTCAAATTACAATTAGATTACATCAAGGGTTAATTTTAAACCCATGTTTATTTGCTTAAATTGTTGATAAGCTAACTACAGATATTCAAGATCAGATCCTTTGTTTTAAGATTTTTGTTGACGATATTGTTTTGATGATTGAACAAAAGCATAGAGGAATTTATGGAAATCAACATTTAAATAAAAAGTTTTTAAGATAAGTAAAATAAAAACATAGTGTTTGATCAGTAACTTTAGTAATAATAGGACTGAAAGTGGGCCATTGGACTTTGATGAGAGTTACTGCAAAGAAACAACTTTTAGTATCTAGGTTCAATCATAAATAAAGAAGGAGAGAAAAAGATTAAGGTTATTCAAAGAACTAGAATTGGGATGGATGAAGTGGAAGGTGTGTCAGGAGTATTGTATGATTGATATATTCCTTTAAAATTAAAAGAAAAATTTTATAAGATAACTATACGAACAACAATAATGTACGAATTTGACTGTTGGGTAGAGAAGCGAAACAACATGTAAACAAATTTAATGTAGTTGTAATGATGATGTTCAGCTAGATAAGTGATGATATTAGAAATGATAATCATCACTATCCAATTAGCGAAGAATGGCGTCTATGGCTCACCAATTAGCTAAGAAGGTTAGAACTGAATATGTGTAACTATGTACTTTCTAAAATTTCTTCTTATTTATTTGATCGAATTTTTGTTTTCAAATAAAAGGAATGAATAGATTAGAGCATCCCAAGGTGGCAACTCAGTTGGCAAGAACATATAAAGGTGATTGATTCAAATTAGAGAAACCAAAAGAGCCAAGGATAGCCTAAAATAACTCTAAGAGAATGGATGATGAAAGACATGCATAGCTTAGGCTTAATTAAGACTAATGTATAATAATTATAACTTTGAATAGAATTAATTGGAAGAAAATAAAGAAAAAAGATCCATGTAATTGATCCAATTTAGAAATTGCGCAATTGATATTTGGCTAATTTAGCTTGTAAAGCCTTAATACCACGTTTTATTAGGATGAGATGCTTCCGAATGGTCTTAGTTGTATCATTCGAGAAGACAAAATTGACTTGCCAAATTTTCATTGTAATTTTTAATTTTGTCTAGGATTGTTTAAATATGATGACAACCAGAGATTGTTTCTACAAGGTTGGGGTAAGGCGGAGTATGTCCCCCCCCTCTCCCTCCCTCTATATTTTCTCTTTTATGCTTATTTCAATTAAATTCTAGAAGCTTTCCTAGGCTAGGATAATATTCGAGATTACAAAAAAATAAATAAATAAATAAATTGATCCAATTTAATTAGATTAAGGCAAAACTGACTTAAATGTATTTGATCGCCTTTATCTTCCCTTTCCTTAATTTCCCTTGCAATCAATGAGCATTAGCATGACATCCGCTTAGGCCAATACCAATGGTCATGGTTCCCTCCCTGCTTCAGTCAATTCGAGGTCTTACCAGATGTACCACTACCACCCACCGGCGATCAGTCCACATATATGAGTAAGGCATGTTGCATGCTTTCTTCTGGAGGGAGTAACCACAGTTGGGCATTTTTCTTCTTTTCTTTTGGTGTTGGCCCCACATTGGGGCAGATAACCATCCATTGGAGGCCAATCAGGGACCCACAAGGGGCCAGACAAGGGCCAGGAAGTGGGCACGAAATGGAAAATGACCGCTTATGGATGCTTCGTCATGTATTCTCATTGATTCACATACACACGTATGATCTACGCTCTCTCATAGAAAATATTACTTCATTATAAGAAAATGAGGGTAAAAAGGTCAAAATGTCAGCTTTTCCTAACTTACACCAGATCTAATTTTCTAAATGTCTGCCACTAAGCTAGATGCTCAACCCAAGTTCACATATTCTTAAGGCATGTATATATATATAATTTTTCAACTAAAATATGTAATATAGTATCTAAAATATGAGAGGAGGTGAGGCATGCCTCCAACTTTGTTGGAGCTAGCGGATCAACCAACGGGAGCGTTGGGATAAAAGGGGCAAAGGAAACTTTTCCCAAGGGAAGGATGAGAGAGATAGACAGAGATCTGAATATATCGATAACATACCTAGTATTTTCCCATAAAATATAGATTAGATTTTTTAGGATAATGGTCAGCATGAATTGCTCCATGCCTAGATTTTTAGGTATCAGTTTTGGGTTTAAGTATTGGTATCAGATCATCGGCCAATCTGACTATGATCGATACCAATATGAAATCAATATAATCAATAGTATCTACTATATAGGTGGACTTTCTTGAAATTTTGGCCGATTCAATTGGCCAATATGTATCAATATCAGCCATGACCAATACTGTATCCGATACCTCCGATACTATGAACTAAACCCCCACCCCGTGGCTAACTTCGTTCCTTGGGAGTACTTCCTTTTGAGTCCGGTGAATTTTTACTTATGTGAACATCCCTGATCCGTGAATATATCATCTATTTTCTCTTAGATATCATATCCATGGATGAGGATCGTACACATATATTCACTTACGTGTAGGTTCATTGCTCTCACTTATTTTCCATTTTTTTAATCTTTTAGATCTTCTCTTGTTTAACGATAGGCGAAGTTGCGAACACCCAGGTTCCACCTTCCATGCAAATTAATTAAGGGATTAATTAATCAATAATCATTATTATACTACCAACCCCGAATCTATTATGTTTGCCTTCATAATTGCATATGCTTTCTTCACTCACAGCAGAGAACAAAAGCCAAAAAGAGATTAATTCTCGCCCAATTGCGCGGTCTCACGCACGGCTAGGATGAACCCATACGTTGGGCCCCGACGTGATGAACGATAGAGATCGCTAGTAATTTCTACGCGCGCGTGGAGCTAGCGGCGCTAGTATGAGTCCCTAAAATCCCGGCCTCCTCACCAGGATTTAGTGCACATGCATGTTCGCCGTTTATTGTGACGGAGCGTATTAAATTCTTTCGCGCCGGTTTTGCTGAAGTTAGCGGTAGAACCGCTGGGACGGGTGAGAAGGGTATAAAGGACTTTTCAGGAGAAAGAGGAGAGAGATAGATATAGTTATACCGGCGGCATACCTAATTTTTTAATAATTAATTATATATTTAAAGTTTAATCAACGAAATTTATTTGAATAAGATAAGGGGAAAAGCCGAGAACGGGTTAGATGAACACCACGTGGACGAACGTTGTACAAGATAAATAATCTCCGTTGATGTAGAACCACTGTATCAGTAAAGCGAAAAGCACTGTCGTTTCTTCTCTGTTTCTTCCATCAGTTTTCTTGTTACCATCAAAACTCTCTCTTCTTCCCTTTCTCCTTGTTTTTGCTAGGGTTTTGAAGCAGAGGAACAAGGGGGGAGATTGGGAGAGAGAGAGAGAGGGAAATGGAGATGAGGGAGTTGTATGGGTGGGAGTGATGTAGTTGCAGTTGTGGTAGAATGTGGTGAATTTGGTTTTGGACTGAGCTTTGAGTGATCAATGGGTCTCTGCAGTTCCAAACCCGCTTCAAAACCCAATCCTTATGCATGTAGAGAGAAAGAGATTGTCCATGGAGACCCTCCCAAGACTTCTCCTCCGACTGATACAGTTAATGGAGGAACTGAGAATCGTCAACAACATCAACAATCACCACCCCAGCAGCAGCAGCAGCAGCAGCAGCAACAACAACAGCAGAAAGAGGATCTGGAAGCCGTAAAGAAGTCTCCTTTCTTCCCTTTTTACAGTCCAAGCCCCGCTCATTACTTTTTCTCGAAGAAATCTCCTGCAAATCCGAGCTCAAAATCTACACCAAGTAGGTTCTTCAAGCGTCCCTTCCCGCCTCCGTCACCTGCCAAGCACATACGGATGGTGTTGGCACGGCGTCATGGGTCGGTGAAACCGAACGAGCACTCCATTCCTGAAGGGAGTGAGTCGGAGGCCGTTGCCGGACTTGTTAAGACCTTTGGATTCTCCAAGCACTTTGCCAGTAAGTATGAGCTCGGGGATGAGGTTGGGCGTGGGCATTTTGGTTATACTTGCGCTGCTAAGTTCAAGAAAGGCGAGCTCAAGGGCCAACAGATTGCCGTTAAGGTAATCCCCAAAGACAAGGTACGTAATCTCTCTTTATGAATCAGTTGGTAATAGATCAGAATATTGATTTGCTTCAATTGAGTGACTGGTTAATCCTGAGAATATTTTTAATGACGCCAATTTATTCATACTTAATCTTTCAAGCTCGAAGATCTTTTGAATCTGATATATGCTTCTCTGATGAAAGAATAAAAAGTACTTTTTGAAGTGACGAGGACCAATTCCTTTCTCCTGGAAGTGTAACTTTCTATTGTTCATTCATTCTCGCTTGAAGCGTTAAAAGTTAAAGTGATTATTGCTCCTTGGTTCTCTTGCCAGGTGATGGAATCACTTATAATTTCCAATGGATCTGCGTAGTTTAGACTTTTGAGGAACTGGTGGTTCACTGAGAGAACTTAGTATTAATGAGACTTCCTTGATGACTCTGGCCATTTGGCAAAGCTGACATAACTATTGATTATAGCTGAGATAGTGTTAAACCTATTTCTGTTTGTAGAATTTGCGATATGATTCAAGGCTTTAAATTCTAATTAAATCTTTGAATTTTGAGATTTCTTACTGGTTTCAGGGGTCGATGGTGGACCTTGGCGCAACGGTAAGGTTGCTCCATTACGACCTAGTGGTCTCGGGTTTGAGTTTGGTAACAGCCTCTCCGCAAAGATGGGGTAGGGCTGCCTGCATTATGACCCTCCCTAGACTCCGCAGCGGTAGGAGCCTCATGCACTTGGTACACCCTTTTTATAATGGTTCAAATGGTAAAAGTATTTATGGAATGAGGTACACATTAATTTCTAAATGCAAAATTGGAAACAGTTAAGTGGTAGAGAAGAAATAGGAGTGTATATATTTGGGGAGATCTGTCGTGAATAGAGGGTGGAAGGAAAACTGCTGAGATTATTTTAATTGAATTGTTTCCTACCAATTTTTAAAACTGCTGCGTGCACTCTCTTGACCACCTCCTTTAAGAATATACTCAATTACACATTGGATTTTCGGTCTCAAGAGAGCACAACGTATTGAGATTCCAAAATTGTGAAATTAGTGAAGGATACTTTTGATGGAGGTATAGAACATGGATCACCGGTTTGGACCTTGGGAATGAATGATTTTGATGTGTGGCACCAGGGTCCTTGGACTAATTATGACTCTATATAGAGGGGCAGCTTGGTCCAACCAACAATTGAAACACTTGCCCAATTCAGGATGAAAACCACTTAGGTCTAAATTAATTAAACCACTGGAAGGGAGTAATAATTTATGGAGAACCCGAATACAAAGTTTTTAATATGTTATTCGTTATTTCTGTTACTGAATAAGTTGTAATATTTATAGTCTATTCTTTCAATGATCAATGTGATTGACCTGAAACCAGTCAGGAATCAATAAACGTCTCTGCTTGCTTTATGGGGATGTATTGATGTATGCTCAGCATTGCATGTTACTGGATTCCGTTCCATGTCTCTTATTTGATAATATCAATATGATTCTATGTCGGCAGATGACTACTGCCATTGCTATTGAGGATGTGAGACGGGAGGTGAAAATCTTGAGAGCTTTGACTGGGCATGGCAATCTAGTGCAGTTTTATGATGCATGTGAAGATCATGACAACGTCTATATAGTAATGGAGTAAGTTTAGAACTTTGTGGTGCTATTCCAATTTAATCTCATAGGCATGGATTACATGGTTTTTCGGTGATTATTCTTGAAACATGACTTTTAAAATCTCTGGAGCTGAAATTAAAATTTGAATTACTAACAAATAAAAAAGAAAATCTCATTATGATAAATTTGGGAGCTCCACACCCACCTTATGCTCTTGATGGAATTTTTTTTTTTTCAAGTTTTAAAAAAATAGATACTGTTCTGGCACGAAAGAATTCATGGCCAGTTGTACCATCTGGCCCATGATGGAACCAGTTTTGCTTTAACTGTGTCATCCATAACTAGGGATCTGGAGCAATAATTTTTCTTCTGCTGGAGATAACAATGCTTTTGTACTACCAATCCCAACTCCCAGGCCTGCATAAAGGAGTCTTGCATTAGGTTAGCACTCAGTATCAAAATCTTTGGTCAAACTTTCTTTTTTCCATTTTTCTTTTTTGGCAATGCCTTAATCGAACCATTTGAATATCAATCTTCCAATTAATTCATGTTTTGGTAAATATAAAAACATGTGTCCCCTCAAATATCAGAATCCCACCACCCCCCACCACCCACCATTTAATTCTCTTTAGATAGAAAAAATGATTAAGCCTTATACGGTTACAGAAAAATAGATTAAAATGAACTTGACCAAGCTACTTGATCTGGTTTGAAATTTTATGTTTGACCTATATGGCTATATAGGTCTGTCCTATTATATTTATGTTACTCAAAATTTCCATTGCTCTTAATTCTTTTGTTTAGGTTGTATAAATTATGAAAAGTGCATGCACAAAAGCACAATAGATGGTGGGAGAAAATGAGAATTGTAAAATGACAACATTGTGCTATGGTATAAATTTTCTGATATTCATTGTTTACTGCAATTTTTTTATCGTTTTATATGTTTTAAAAAAAAAAAAGGAGAAGTGGAGGAGCTGTCAACAATCAATTTTCATATACTGCTTTATTGTAACATTTTGTTTCAAAGAGATGTGTTATCCTATTATTGTGGATGTAGGCCCACATTTGTCTGTAAACTGAACCTTACCTTAGTGTTGCAAATTGCAATATCATTCATCAATAAGATTTCCAGATTGTTGTTTGGCCCACATGATTGTTCTTATGCATGTATTCATGCTTGTTCTATCATCGCAAAAGTTGCCTTAAAAATTTGACACTTGGTAATATTTTCTTGGGAGAGGCGAAAGCTGGTGGCATACACCAATATCAGGGCTGGACACAGGAGGGCAGGGGGATCTTTTCCAATGGTGAAGGAGAGAGGATGACACATGCTGGGAACCCTAGTGGTGTGCCCAGCCCTTTCCCTAGTTTCTTTATTTGCATGAGCTCTACCATATTTACTTGTTGACATATACTGACGAGCGCCAAGATAATGAAAATTTAAAACCTTTCTAGTCATTATTGGACTTGATAAAAAACTGGTTGTTCTTCAAGATTCCAGTGGAGAATTATGGTTCTTCTCTTACAAGTTGGAGCCTGCTGGCTCTTAATGTTTGCATGGGAAGTATATGGTTTATTTGCTCTACTTGGCAAGTACAAAATTTCTATCAGCTGGATATTCTTATTGCTTGTTTTTTAACTTTGTAGATTTCTTTATGCATATTTCAGGTTATGTGAAGGAGGGGAGCTCTTAGACAGGATACTTTCGAGGTATTACTTGTACCTTAAGACTATGAAGTTCTCAATATTGTTCTTCCACTTTGGCTTTATAACGTGAATGTGTAGAATGACAACCAATTTGGTTGATTAGTAGTTTGCAGCTTCTGAGAAGTACTTTGCTACTTTTATAGGGGTGGGAAGTACTCTGAAGATGATGCAAGGGCTGTTATGGTACAGATATTAAATGTTGTTGCATTTTGCCATCTCCAGGGCGTGGTCCATCGGGATCTTAAACCAGAGGTAAAAGACGTCCCTTATGCTTGGTGTTCCCGATTGCCAGGCAAACTATAAGATAATTAAGAATTGCTTTGGATCTGCATGCATCAGAAAACATGAGAAAGGGGTGGGGGTCAGTTCCTTGAGTTTCATCTGGAAGATCCGCTGAACCAAAAACTGACCGGATGATTATTTGGATGGTCCTGACCTTTCCAGTTATTTACTTTAATGCACACATTATATTTTCGTGGCTGTCCAGAATACATAGTTGGAACTGTAAGGATCATCCTGTTGAACTGAATATTTCTTTGTAGTTTTCCCCAAGAGAAATCATCAAATGGAAGAACCAACATTTGTGAGATGTACTGTTTTATTTCTTTTGCCTTGATCCCTTGATGTACGTGGAGCTCGTGGACCTTTGCTTCATGAATATTCTTCCTTCTTTTCTTTATAAAATCACTATTAAATATGGGTGGGGGACAAACCTTGGTGTAGAACAGTTGGGTTTCCAAGCAATTTCAAACAATAAAGAATTTTTTTTTTAATGAATATGCTTAGGAGGAATTAAAGAAGTTTCCCCAGCTAGCCATGCTAATGCAGTTGAGGGTTCTAGGAAAGGATATAGTAACCAAAACTACGATTGTAGGCTTGTAGTTACGATCGATTTGGAATCATTAGAGTCTTAGAGCAGGGATAGAACTGTTAGCTGATAGGAGAGTTAAAATATTTCACAATCTTACAGTCAGATCTGAACCAAAATCTGGTCGAGTGTAAGGGACTGATAGATCTATCAATTGATATAAAATTCTTGAAAATCAGAAGTAGATAATTCCCTGGCTCTGCTTAAGATTTAACCTGGAAGCAAGAATTATGAAAACAATTCTGATGATCAAATCTAAGAAGCAGTTCAGATAGGATTTTGATTCTGAGATTTGATTCAAAAATAATATGCAGCAGGATCCAAAAAGAAATATTGAAGTTGATTGAAGAACAGGAGAAGAGAGAGTATGAGAAAATCTAGAGAAGAAGAATAAGGTGAAGAAATAATGGG
Source organism: Macadamia integrifolia (assembly GCF_013358625.1). Lineage (NCBI taxonomy): Eukaryota > Viridiplantae > Streptophyta > Magnoliopsida > Proteales > Proteaceae > Macadamia > Macadamia integrifolia. Next base: position 37,614,890 of record NC_056559.1, on the reverse strand, counting down.
GTGATCACCTAATCGCAGAGAAGATAAGAACTAGAGGAAGAAGAAGAAAGAAGAGCCCTCCTTTATGTTTGCAAAGCTCAACAGATCAATAACTCTTGAAATCGATGCAATTCTGTTATCCAACTTATGTCTAGTTTCACACGTTGAATAAATTAAATAGACTCAAAACAAAACTCTATACTTGTTAACGAGTATCCTAATCTAACTCAAACACTTAACTACTAATCTCGTGTAATAACTTCAACCTACCCAAGGATTAAAGTATTGGTATCGGTTGCCGTATTGGTCGGCCAAAATTAAGATACGTATCGGAGGGTATTGTATCGTATCGGAGATACGCTAAGATACACTAAAGATACATACATAAATGGATAGGAAACATTTTCTTAAACACTTTTGCATAAAGAATTTGTTAAAAAAAACTATTGATAACATGTATTATGCATAAACACTAAATTGAGGGTATCGCACTAAAAAAGGTTTGTAGTTGTCCCATTAATGTAAAATCCTTATTCCCAACCTTGATTTCCACTTTAATTAGAGAGAAATATGGCCGGTAGTAACTTTGGAACAAAAACCTCTTAAAAAATCGTGTTTTTTTGAAAAATTATCCATCTTGGCCATTATATGACCGTAACACACTATATCGGTACATACTGATACTCACCGATACGTACCGATACTCATCTATACATACCGATCGATACATACTGATACTCACCGATACCTACCGATCGATATACACCGATACTCACTGATACGTACCGATACATACCAAAATGTACATTTCACCTTGATTTTATATTTTTCATAAAGTCATATGTGCATATCGTATCGTATCGATGTGTATCGGTGGTGTATAGATGCATATCGATATGTATCGTGGGATATATATTGATATGAAAGGATTTTAAAAATTCCATGTATCGTATCGGTGTGTATCGTATCGGTTGGCTAAATTTAAGATACGTATCGGAGGGTATCGTATCGGTATTGGAATCGGAGATATTTTAAACCATGAAGCTACCTCACTTTTTGGGCATATAAGTTAGGTCCGTTACAATGATACCCTAGAAAATAAAAGATCCAACCTTTTGATATACCTACTTAAAGATCAATTTCGACCCATTGGACTGACAGCTGCCCCCTGTGGACCTTCTGGATTTACTTTTGGGATCCCATATGGGTTCATAGTCTAAAGCAACTTCACACATCCCCTGAGATCTGCCTTTTCCCAAGGGTTAGCCATGCAAGAGTACAACAGTTTCAATAGGGAATTAGGGTGGAGGACTAGGCAGACAAGAAAGTAGGAATTTATTATAAAAATAAAGACTTAGAAAGTAAAAAATATTTCCATATATCAAGAATCGGGTTTGAGTTTGAGGAGTAGGCGTTAAATGGAATCAGTTCTTTGATTTTCTTTTTTTTTTTTTTT
>NC_056559.1:37539748-37613435 GCF_013358625.1 Macadamia integrifolia | reverse complement strand
TAGTATTTGTTCTACTGATTGAAAAAAAAAAAAAAGAAATGTCAATGACTGCCACCTCTGGGGCTTCATCAGAATTTCATATTTGAGTTTTTGAATATAGGCTTTTAGAAGCCATATTTTGTCATGTTACCAGAGAACCATGAAAAGACACATAAGATTCTTTGTTCTATTTACAAGATTTATTATTGGAAAGGTAGGAAAATTTTATGTGAGGAGGATGGACTAGGGAATGCTGGTTCTTGAAATTAGTAAAGCAGTTGGTAACTTTAGATGCTGGACTCATTAACCAGCTTGGCTGATTACATGCAGAGGTTTTTAGTTGTGCACTTGTATCCAAGTTGGTTCCTCAAAAAAAAAAAAAAAAAAATCATTTACATCAGAAGAGGCTATTCTCTTTCTTTCCCATTTTATTAGCAAATTGATTACCCAATATATTCAATAAATATGCCACAATTGTTTGAGAGGAGAGGCCAGTCGAATATGTAGGCATGTACTATGCAAAATGACAGTATACCCAAGATTTTTTTTACTATTTGTTCATCAATACCTTCTGGTCAATCTCACTCATCCTGTAGAACAATATCCTTTCGAAACAAGTACTTGTTTTTTTACACTGTTTCCTGCCTCTGCAGCTAAACCAGATTGCATTTTTATGTATTCTTACCTGAAATGTACCATTTTTCTGGGTCAGAATTTCCTCTTCACTTCTAAGGATGAAAACTCACAGTTGAAGGCTATAGACTTTGGCTTATCGGATTTTGTCAAACCAGGTTGGTCCTGACTCATGATTTGACCTATCTGTTGGTCTTTTAGGCGCTCCTGCCTTAACTGTTCATGAACAGTTTCCAATGATTCAACTGGTATGCAGATGAAAGGCTAAATGACATTGTAGGAAGTGCATACTACGTTGCACCTGAGGTTCTTCATAGATCTTACAGTACAGAGGCTGATGTATGGAGCATCGGTGTGATTGCTTATATTCTTCTATGTGGAAGTCGCCCCTTTTGGGCGAGAACTGAATCTGGCATCTTTCGAGCAGTCCTGAAAGCTGATCCAAGTTTTGATGAACCACCTTGGCCTACTTTATCTCCCGAAGCTAAGGACTTTGTCAAGCGTCTATTGAACAAAGACCCACGCAAAAGAATGACTGCTGCTCAAGCTCTATGTAAGTGTCCTCATCCCCTGTCAAGAGAGAGTTGTCTGGTGTTATCTTCCTAATGTACTATTCTTAATTTGTTTTTCTTTTTCCTTTTCTCTTTTCAGGCCATCCTTGGATTAGAAACTATAATGATGTAAAAGTACCCCTTGATATTCTAATTTTTAAACTCATGAAAACGTATATGCGTTCATCATCTCTGCGGAAGGCAGCTTTGAGGGTATGGATTTGTTGATATCATTAAAGTATATGCTTCTGTATTTGCTTCTATTTTCCATTGCCTATATGTCCATGAATGTGAGGTGGGTTACTTTCTTCTTTGTTGTGGTTAATATTTATTTGTTTTAATTTATTTTTGTTTAATATAGTGAATCGCCACAGGATGGATAAGAATTGTGAAATTTACTGTAGTTTCTGTCGTTCACTTATGCCTAGTGGTTATTTCTGAATGCTACATGATTGCCTCATCTTCTTAGCTTAAAGATCTCAGGTAGTATTGTAGTACAAACTTTCTGCCCAAAGGCTACTTGACTCAACTTATGAGATTTGTATCAAAATATGTTATCAGTTAGACATGTTATCTTGCAGGGGGAGGACTTCAGTAATAGTTCGATATAAGTTCAATTCTGTAGCTTAATCTGTTGGCTTTCTTCACTGCAATCATGATGTTGCAGCTTGCAGGTAGAATCAGAAGTACATAGAGACCATACATAGTGCGGTATCTCTTAAGTGGTTGACAGACTATGATACATGGACCTTCATTTTAACTAAATGGTCCAATTTAGGATGCAACTCAACTCTGGACATCTTTTACAAAACCAATTCTATAATCTTAACTGTAATTTTTGCATAATACTGCAAATAGAAGTTACTACTTGTAGACATACAATGCACCAATTGTCACATGGCATTTGGAGTCCTTAATCACGTGTTGCCAGTGGGCAAGTGTATTCTTTTAATGCTAAATTTCTTATCGATTATCAATATGAATGCTTCTACATTTTTAAATGTAGGTTGGAACTAGAAAAGCGTTGCTTGCATTAATATTTGATTTCCAACAGAAGCCTTGCTTGTATTAATATTTGATTTCCATCAGAGATCATTTTTTCCTATTATCTTTTCTCACGTGCTTTTCTGTGACAGGCACTGTCGAAGACATTAACAGTGGATGAACTCTTTTTTCTGAAAGAGCAGTTTGTGCTATTGGAGCCAAATAAAAATGACAGCATAAACTTAGAAAATATTAAAGCGGTTAGTTTTTTTTATAATGTTTAGATTTCTTCTCTGGGTACTTCTGGAAGATGTTTTGAACGTTTTTTTTGCCCTTGCCAGGCCTTGATGAAATCTGCAACAGAAGCAATGAAGGAGTCTCGGGTCCATGAATTCCTTCCATCGGTACATTTCCACCTTGACTATTAATGGCGAATGAACTTTTCCCTTTAAAAGGACTTTGGTGTTATAGATAAATGATTTTAGAATTCTCATGGTTTTGACATTTGCTCCCTTCTTTATCAGTTACTTGCACTTCAGTACAGGAGGATGGATTTCGAAGAATTCTGTGCTGCAGCTTTAAGTGTACATCAGCTTGAGGCACTTGACCTATGGGAGCAACATGCTCGTAGTGCCTATGAACTCTTTGACAAGGATGGGAACAGGGCAATTGTCATTGATGAACTTGCTTCGGTATGTTTTTCACTGTTGCCCGCAAGTGCTGAAGAACTTTATGTTGTATGCTATCCTAGAAAATTTTCCCACCTTTCCCCTCGGAAGAAGTTGTTTAGCCAACATAAGAATGGTCTGGTGCTGAGAAATCTGGGAATTTTTATATTCCCAGGTGAGACATTCAGTCAATGGATCTCTATGATTGGGTTGGTTAAAAAACTAATCACACCAACACAAGTAGTCAACTAATTATGGCTTTATTAAACACCCCACCCCCACACCACACCCCCCCCCCCCCCCCCCCCCCAAAAAAAAAGAAAAAAAAAGAAAAAAAAAATCCTAAATTATTATGGCTTTGAATCTGATTCTTTGTGGAAAGAGTTGATGGATCTGGGAGAAGAGTTTTGGAATGAAAATTTTAAATTATCGGCCTTGGAGCTCATGTGATTCCTTTAAGAACATTTGAATTGTTGGGAATTATAGGTGGAAACAGGGAATTGTTCATTCTTTGTGTGTGTGCGTTTTAGTAAAATTCATGAGAATATAAGAAACATTTGAAAACGGTAGGAACAGATACAGCAAAGAAACGCCTATGAATACTCTCAAGTTATTATGTGATTGCTAATAATTGTCCGAAGAAAAGGTTGTGACAGTAAAAACAATAAAAAAATATTTAATAATAATATGGAGAAAAGAACCCTGCCCACTTGTGTGCCTCCATGCCTAGACAGATGGGTGTAAAAGACTGGATTGGCTCTCAATTTGAAGGCGTTGCCTAGGTGCCGCCTAGGCGTCCAGGCGATTCAGCCTGGACTGGCAACTTCTTGGTGTCACCTTAATTTTTTACCCTTCTCCATCGCCTTGGGTCACCTTGGGTCGCCTTGATAACTATGTTTTACTTTATGCTTTGTATAAAATTTTGGTAGGATGACCCTGATCCCTGGGTAACCTAGCCATGTTTTCTAACTTGCTTGCTTGTTAGCTTGAATTTGTTCTATTGTTGTACTTTGCATGCAAGAACTTAGAATGAGCTTTTATTACAAAATTTTTGTTTCAGGAACTTGGACTTGGTCCTTCTGTCCCAGTCCATGCCGTGCTTCATGATTGGATAAGGCACACCGATGGGAAGTTGAGCTTCCTCGGGTTTGTCAAATTGTTGCATGGGATATCAAGTCGAACTCTTGCAAAGGCTCAGTAAGTTTTAAACAGGTAAATATATGCCTATGCATGTGGATACTCCAGGAGGTACAGTGGCCATAATGTTTGGCTAATGAAATTAAAAAGAGATGGCTGTTTACCTTGCCGGCATGAAGCCACCAACCTACTTGGCGCGAATAGCGGGTGTTGTACGGCAGTGTGTATCAGGGAGGTGGTGGGGCTGTCCATATAGAAACAGGAAGTCTATAATTGTGTAAAGGTGTGTAATTAGCAAGGTGATTGCGGCAGAAAAGTGATCTCAGTAGTACCAGGCACAAGAGATGTCCGATGGGTTCCTAGTGGCATAAACTTGGTGTAATCAACCAATCTGCCTGGAATTGCTAAATTGCTTTTCAGAGTGGAAATGAAAAATCTGTGTCTTTTGTCTCTGTGATCCGTCTGTTTTTCCTTCTCTTTCCCTTTTTCTTTTAGTCATTTTGAAGAACCAGATCTTTTTTATTATATGTAGACTTGTAAACGCAGCCGACGACATTCTAGAAAGAAGAGCAAGTGTGCAGGAGTAAATTACCCCACTTTTATCTGTCAAGATGTCAATAACAGGGACTTGAAAGGATAAATAAACGTCCCATAGTCCAGTTAATACTGCAATTTTAAGCTGGGTGAATGAGACTGGTTGAAACGACCCAACCCCCCCCCCCCATAAAAAAAAGGGAGGAGGTTAGGTATGTCATCGGCTTTTTTGGAACTAGGACTACCAATGGGAGGGTCAGGATGAGAGGGGCATAAGAGACTTTTTCAAGGGGAAGAGGAAGAGATAGACACAGATCTGGTATGCTACCCTTTTCTTATAAAAGAATTCTATAATTATTATATTAATTATTTCTTAGGAGGTCTCGTGACCACGGTGCTAGCACAGGGACCAACCAAGGGAAGTGCATAGGCATCCAAATAGGCGAAGGGTGGTCTTTTTCCCATCTCTGTGTCTGGGTATAGGGATGCATGATAAGGTAGCCATCCTTTTCCCTTTTTGTTTAAATGTGTGAAAATTTGAAATCGAACCAATAATAGATCGTTGAACGAAATGATCAAACCAAGCATAATTAGTAATGATACTTTTCAGATGTAATTTTTATTTTATTTTTAAAATTCAAGAGATTTAATAACTAAATATAGAATGATTTGGAATTAGTTACACAACCGTGTGGGGAACATTTGGCAATCTTTTACCTCTACCTTTCGATGACAATTTTATCTAAAACAGACAATCCAGGGCTTATCTTAGGAGGAAATCCAGTCTTGCCATTTTGACCTATCCTATTTTGGTTTGTGGAAACAGTTTTTTGACCAACTCTGGTTGGGCTTTTGGTACTTTATTTCACGAATAATTTCTATGTATTGAAACAGGAATTATGATGACTAGAAAGAAGATGGGAGTGGAAGCAAAAGGTCCCTTCATGTCTTTACCGAAAGTTTCTCATATGGGAATAAAGATTTTCATAAGTTTAGATCGTATCTCAAGAGCTCTTTCAACACATACTTACATAGTATCCCCATGAACTCAAATAAACGACAACCACATTGCACCTCTTCTAGTAGAGAGTTGTACATCATCATGCATTTTTACTCACTTGGGACCTTAAAAGCGCCTACCCTAAACTTTTGAAGTGGCCCTTCAGCTGACTCCTCTTTAGTAGATAAGCTAAAGTTGGTAATGAAATGTTTCTTAAACATCTCAAAGATCCTCCTTGTGTACACCTTACCTGCATGCTTTTCTAGTAGATGTTGTGAAGATAATTGAGGTAATTGGGTAGATGTTCTCAATTTTGCCTCACCTTCCTTCTCTCTACGTCTAGCGATAACCTTTTCATATTGCTTGACAAATTTATACAATGTCATAGTGCCCTTAAATACCCTTGAAAGTAACTGTTCATCCCCTCATTTCGTTGTGTTGAGCTGATCTTAGCAAAAAAAAAAAAGTTTTTTAAATAACATGGCACTCAATGCTCCTTTTGGGAAAACTTATCACTCAACCAAGAGTTGTCCTTCAAGTTATATTTCACCATCATCGCTTCCCATCCTACAAGAAAATTTTCCTTTGTCCATATATGATAGATGCATTGATTCCATTCCATCTTAAAATCCTAATTTCTATACCATGAGGGACTAAGGTGTTCCTGGGCATGCTTCGCGACGTTCCATGAGCAAAATCAATGAATTGCATTGGGAAAAACACTAGCCACGACAGGTATAATACCGGTTCACTCATCAGTAATAATGGAATTTGGTGCCTTGTCTCCCATTGCATTCATCCATGCCTTGAACAACCACACAAACGACTCCTTTATTTCATTGGCAATCAAACCATCCAAATAGAATAGATTTCCCATGGTTGTTCATGCCTATGAATGGCCCAAATGGCCATCGATATCGGTTCTTCTTGTATGTGGTGTCAAACACCACAACATCACTGAACAATTGATAAGTAGACTTCGCTCTGCTATTAACCCAAAAAATTTCACTGAGCATTCCATTATTAGATAAATTGATGGAATAAATAAACACAGGATCCTTGACTCGGATGGAATCAAAATATGCTAAAATAGATTTGCAGTCCTCCGTAGTCGCTTTTCATTTCTTTTCATGTAAGACCTAAACCAGTGTTCTGGAGATTATCAACTAGCAATTTCACTTCATCTGACAAATGTTGGTGTGATCCGAGTCTGAATATTTGGCTCTGAAAAACTAATGGGTGATTGAGATTTTCCTCAAAATTTTCAATTACCCAACCATTACAAGTAGCTTTAACCATAATAAATGCAGGACAACCAAGCCTAATCCTGCTTGATGACACACCTCCCTTCCCTTCTGATTCTTTCGGTTTATATTTCAAAAACCTTTTTATAACACACGCACCTCTTTGATAGTACCTGTTTTAATCCATCTAACTCCCTTTTCCTTGAATAATTTGTCCGATGGATGCGAACAATAAAACCTCTCTTGCTGGCATAATCATTATAGAAAGAGTAGGCTACATTTAGGTCATCAAATGTCATCCTAATATATGGAAAAATCTCTATATCATCGGTGCCTCCACAAGTTGTTCCAGCTACATGTGCATCATTACTAGCTTCATCCATGTTAGGTTGTTGATCATTCTTCTCCACAATCATTGGCTTCCCCTATATTCTCATCAACACCAAGCAAATGCTCATTTGCTACAGATTCTTCTATCTCATCGTCTCAATTACATTCTCCAATTGCACTACACCAGTTTCAATAACTTGCTCCAAATCTGATTGTTTGTTACTTCCATATACAAACTCTGTCAAAGCATCAAACACAAAGCATCTTGCCACACAAAGTTTTGTGTACAATTCAATTATACCAACTATTTTGCCAGCCACAATTACCTGTTATATAAAACCAAGTACTCGGAATGATAGAATCATCATTTACCTCATCCCCCATCTCTTTTGATGGCACGACAATGATGATCTCTTACAGGCTTCAAGTTGTAAGTAAATTGTACAATAAAATACAGTTGAATGTCATAGGTTGATTAGTGCAGTTCAAAAGAACAAGAATGCCATCAGCAAGCTAGGCCATTGAATTGGACCAATAATGAACAATGCGTTTAACTTTGAGTGTTTAAGGGGTTACATGAGTAAAATCCTTGTAAACTCTGAATTTTGTAATGAATCTTACACTGAGAAAAATTTTGAGAAAAAAATGTTCTGTTATCAATAATATGTCGGAAAAAGTTTTGAGAAAATTATACTCTTGTTTGAATGCTCTATCCATCCTTGCTGCATCCATTCATACAAACTGAAACGTACACTACAACATTCATTTCTTAAAAAAGAGACTAATTGAGGAACTAGCACTGATGATAACCATCCCTTGAAATTTTGCTCATGGAGATGGATGTGTATGACTCTTCACTTCTCAATGAGACAAATTAAGGAACTAGTACTGATGATAACTAAACAAGAGAACAATCTTCCCAAATATGGAATGAGGCAATATCTAGGGCACCGTTTGACAACGTTCCATTTCTGCATTTTCTAGTTCCCAGAAATAGAGAAACAGCCTAAAAAGCGTTTGATAAAGTTGTTCTGTTTCACCCGTTTCTAGAAACATAAATCAAAATTTATGTCTATCTACAATTCTAGAAATGACTTTGACAAAACAAGTCGGACTTGTTTCATCATTTCTAGAAACGAATTTGAGAGAAAAAAAAGGTTGTTGCGCCCCGATAAATCTCTCAACTATTTAAACCTAAAAAGAGGCAATCGAACCCTCTCTACCTTTTGGGCATTCGATGATATTATGCCTGCAAAAAACGTTTTGAAAAATAGGTTTATCAAACACTAAAAAATCCGTTTTTGTTTTCAGAAACGTGAAAAGTCGTTTCTGTTGTTTCTAGACACAGAAACAAAAGAAACGTTATTAAACAGTGCCCTAGTGACCAATAGGCTAACCTATGAGCCTCTCTATAGTAACAAACCCAAAGAACAACTTGAAACCAACTTCTCAACTTCTGAAAACGCTACAAGACCAATTTTAAAATGTATCCTTATATAGAAGTTGCAGAAGGTGCTAGGAGTCCAACCTCTACTGGCCAATGAATCATATATAAACCTGAGAATCTGAGTAATTTTGATTCATATTCTAAATAGGAACCCATACTAACGAAAGGACTGACAATCAGACCACATGTGTGGCTTTACAAACTTTCCTACAAACACATTAGAATTTACAAAGTGATAAATAACAACTTAAAAAAAAAAAATCCAATTGTAACTCCAATGTGTTCTAGGACCACTACCACTTTACACCAGAGCAAGAAAAATAAAATAATTCAAATACTGACCTTTGAGGATTGAGCAACATGTTAGACTATTATATAGTGATCCTAAAGTCATATTGATGTTTGGTTGGTTTTGTAAATTGGTCTTAAATTGGTAATACATGGTTCATTACAAGGCCCAAAATCACAAAAAAAAGAAGAGGTTTTCTAGGAAATTTCCCTCTTTGGAGTTGAAGTAATGAAACAATATTGAAACTCAAAACATGGTCGAAATTTCAATCGAAACTCTATATTTCATACAAAGGGTTTGACTGAAACAATACCAAAATGAAAAATATGGTAAGACCCAAACACCTGGTTTTGTTTCTTTTGTCGAAACCAAAACAAAATTTTGGTGGTTTATTGAAGAGGACTACAAATGTTGCTACTTCTTCCTCTTGTAACATCTGGTAAAAATGGAATTAGAAATATATGTCAGGACAAAAAACAAGATCCAACAACATCTTAGACAAACAAAGCAAAATGGATCCTAGATCATAACTTGGCCAGTTATTTATCCTCCTCCTCCCCTTCGAAGTGGATATAAATAAGACCTTATCAAAAGCAGATGAAAGATGCAACTCACGGCTTATACTACAACTAGTTGGAACTTTTCATCATGAAGAGTAACGAGCCTAAAAAAAAAATTACAACCAAAGGAACAAGCAAAACCAGCAACAATGGAACACAAATATCAAAATACAACTCACGGTTTATCAAACAAAAATAACCCAGAGGAATACCTAAGGTGCAACCTCTAATGGAGTACCGGGCCTCTGAACTAATGAAAACGCATCACCACAGCAAATTAGAAGAAAATTAAATAACTTAACCAGAACAAATACGACGTGTATAAGATTCTCGTCGATTTATCTAATCAGTCAATAAAACATGTCTACAAAAGATGATTAAATGACGGGCAAATTCAGATTTATACAACTAATCTACTTGGAACGAGGTCCTCATACGGAGCCGCACACTTATTTGAGCAGTGTGGGAGAATGGGGAATGGGGAATGGGTTGAGTTCCTAGCGTTGCACGTTCTCCATTTGATACCCTACTTTCTAAATCCGATCTAATTTTTCGATTGGTTCGATTTGGTCTTGTAGAACCTGAAATAGAGCGAGTCAGGGCAAGTAAGGGCAAGTACCTTATGGAACATGATGGCAAGGGGTGCCTCTTAACTTAGGCCGGCCAAATGAGCTGGAGTTAGTGACTAGTATAGTCCGCATACCAAAGTCGTGTACTTGCACGTATCATGAGGTCATGTATGCACAATAAAGAGTACGTAGCTGTATTTTACGTTGAGTATGCATATAAATAGTCTATAGGGAGTGAAATACATGTCAGGGCCAAGCTTCATTGAAAACCCTAATGTTTAGGCTAAGTTTTGGCCAATTGGTGGGTGGTTATAGGTGGGTCGACCCACCAGTGTGACCTACTAATCTGGTCAATAGATATTTTTACCCCACTATAAATAGCATTTATTACCTCTCTTTCACCTTATTTATTATTTTATACTGTAGTTGAGAAAAGTAAAGAAGAGAGAGAAAAAGAAGAAACAGGAGAGAGGAAGGAAGAAGGAAGAAGGAAATGAGAAGGGAAACGATCATTGTGGGTTGCCGGGGTCAAATCTCTTGAATCCGACATCGGAGTTGCTATCCTCATCTCAAGATCTATGATTTGAGGTGAGTAAAGTCCATAATCCTTAAGCCTTTATGAAACCTTAAGTGAAACCCTTCGATTTGGGTAGAAATCCTCTGGATCTTGCTACTATCTTTTGAAAATATGAATCCAAGGTTTAATAAATGTTTTATATGTTGTTTATGAAGGATTTAGAGGAAGACTTGCAAGATTTTTGAATCTTTTGTTGATCTCTTGAGCTAAAGAAAAGGAGTTGAAGGTTGAGGTGTTCTTGAGCAAAGAGGTAAGATCCACGTTTAAGACCTTAGATTGACCTTAGATCTATATTGGAATCATGATTTGGAGCCTTAGATTTATTGAAACTATGATCGAGTCGACCCTTAATAGTTTCCCTAAGGTGGGGATGAAGAGTGGGAGAGAGCAGCAAAACCTAGGTCACAAGTGGTGGGTGCCTGAAAATGGACAGGGCCTACCAATCCAGTGCCCGTCTGTCCTAGGTGGGCTGTTGGCTTGACCAGCAAGCAAGGACTGGTGGGTGCCTTGCCCATCGCTCTTGGCCTGCCAGTCTAAGTAGAGTTGCTGGTCCGATAGGCAAGCAAGGACTAGTGGATGCTCTATCCGTCGATCGACCTACCAATCTGACTTCTCGAATTTTAATTGGACTCAAATTTATCGGGTAATCTACTCTTGTGATTCTAAACATATTGGAATCATCAAACCTCACTGGTTATTACTTTAAAGTAGAGGTATACTAAACCTAACTCTTTTATGATAGGTTGTACTAGAATTCACGTCATCGCACGCCGGATCTACCTCGTACCAAAGGTGATCATCGTACACCAATAAATAAGTAGGAAGAGGACATTGCATCATGTCATTCTAGTTGTAGACTAGTCATGTCATCATTTATTATTGTGTAGACTAGTCATCCATAAATGTCATTGCATGCATTGATGTGTGCATTATGAAATTCAATTATGATTCAACATGTTTATATCTTTAATTGTTAAATGTCTGTTCTTGTTCGTGATATGAAATGGGAGATTTTAGCTATTGATTATAATGCTTGCTAGATAAGATGCCGTAGTCGGCTTGGACACGAATGCATGGTGGCCCATGGTATGGGATGTGATGATACTATGCAGTCGTACTATCTCGCATAGAAGCATGCGGTTAGGATTGACATATCCCTGAGCTATGATCCTTCCCAATAGGGGTTTAGGTGTTGAGTATATCCTGTCGGCAATTTCAGTGATATAGCAGAGGGTCAATCGTATTGCTTTTAAATTTAATGTCGCTTTGGGTGAGAATTTTACTTTCCGGTACTAACGACTGGCCTTCTCCGACAACCCTATGAGCGTATCACGGGATGGGGTTCACAACTTGAACCCGGGGCATATGCGCACTGTGATTGTGAGTAGCATAAAACCTATGACTTAGAATTGTTGTCTAGGTGGACTAAGATAATAAAATGAACTGCACGCATGTAGGTTCATTTGTATTACGCATACTTGTGTGTTCTTTCTTTTCACTTACTGGGCTAGTGAGCTCATCTCACGTGCACACCATTTTTAGTTGATCTTGCAGGTTTTTTTGTTAGAAAGCTAGAGCCAGGACCCACCACCGAATTTTCAGTCGAGGACTGGTGGGTCCCTAAAGTTCTTAGGCACGGGGCCGAGTGTAATACCCTACTTCTTAAACCCGGTCTGATTACACGGTTGACCCGGTTTAACCATGCAGGACCCGAACCGGAGAGGGTTAAGGCGGGTTCCTTATGGACCATGATGGCAAGGGTGACTTTGAACACAGGCTGGCCAGACAAGTCCGAGCCAGTGCCAGAGGAGACGGGTGTACCCAAGCCGTGTACATGCACATATCATAAGGCCATGTACGGATAAAGCAGGTATGTAGCCGTATCTTAAAGCGCATACATATATTATATCTTATGCCGAGAGTGAGATTCATGCCGAGAGATGAATTCCATCAAAATCCCACTTGTTGACCAATTTTCGGCCCTCAGGTGGGCGGTCACAGGTGGGCGCATCCGCCCACCTGAGTGACCCACCCATGAGATTACAAGATGTCTTAAAAGGTATAAATAGCTATCATTATATTTTTCCTTTTTCACATTTATGACACTCGGACGTTTGGTGAGAAGAGTAAAGAGGAGAGAGAAAAGAAGGGAAAGAAGAGGAAAAGAGAAGGAAGAGGAAGAAGAGATGGATTTCAGTGGCGCCGAGGTTTGATTTTTCCATTCCAACGTCGGAAGAGTGATCTCCAATACGAGATCTACGTTTAGAGGTGAGCAAAGGCTAGGTTCCTTAAACTTTCACCATACCCAAACGAAACCCTTGATTTGAGTAGAGTTTCTTGAGGTCTCGTAGATCCCCCTTGAAATGATGAATCTAAGGTTTAATAGATGGTTTATGTGTTGATTTTGAAGGATTTGAAGGAGTGTTTCCACGGTTGGAGGAGCATTCGTGATTTGAAGTGATTTTGGGGTCTTTAAACGAGTTCTTGGGCAAAGAAGGTAAGATAGTTTCCATTTCTTAAATCTAACCTAGATCTATGTTATAATCATCTTATGAGACCTTGAATGTGTGAAGAATGAGTTTGGAAAAGCCCCATTTGATTCCCCAAAGGTTGGGGGAAGTTTGGGGAAAAATGACATTTTCCTGCCAAGACCGATGGCCGGTGGGTCAAATGGCCAGCCTGAGGGCACTCGCTTGAGAGGGCAGCCCCTCGGGGCCAACCGGCGGGCCAACCTGCCCGTCGATCTTAGCAGGACCCTCAGGCCCAACCAGCGGGCCAACCGGTGGGCCGACCTGCTCGTCGATCAGGACCGGTGGGTCTAACTGGTGGGTCATGACAGGTGGACTGTCCGACCCACCCGAGAGGCTCCTAACGTGATTTTTACGTCCGAACGGACCCAAAACGGACGTGCGACCTTCTTTTGGGATTCTAAACATGATTTTGTCATTGGATCGTATTAATGTTGATCCCAAATGGTGAAATACTAACCCCATTCACTTATGTTAGGTTCACCAAAAAGTACGCTTCTCTCACCGGATCTCACCCGATCTCATCCGTACCGAGCGTGAGTCCTTGTACACTACAGGTAAGTGGGGAGAGGATGTTTGACCTTATGTTAAGGCTTGTTTGGTATTCATTTAATTGTATCTAGACTAGTCATGTCATCATGTTAATTATGTGTAACTTAGCCATCCTCATATTATTATGACTTGTGTGTTGTGTTTATTTTCTTAATGTCAAATGATGATGTGAATATGTGATGAATGACGGCATCATTGTGCATGATGCATTAGTAGACTAGATGCCGTAGTCAACTTGAAAACGAGTGCATTGGTGGCCCGTGGAATGGGACGCGGAGGTACTATGCAATTGTACTATGTCATATAGGAGCATGCGGTGTAGGATTATCATCTTTCCGTGCTACGATCCTTCCCAACAGGGGTTGAGGTGTTGGGTTACCGTTTGGGGGGAAGCAGTGGTCGCGGTTGTCGGATCACTGTGGCGGTTAGACATATGCCCGACTGGTCATTAGGACAATCGGTAACCCCGGTGGTATATTCAAGAGGGCCAATCGTACTGCTTTTAAATTGCTGGAGTCAACACCTTTAATTTCTATCATTTATTTTATGTTGAGAGCCAGTGGTCGGCATGTTTTACTTTTTCGAGTACTCACAGTGGGCCTTCTCTGACGGCCCTGTGGGAGTATCGCGGGATGGAGTTCGTGGCTCATACCCGGAGTATACGCGCACTGTGGTTGTAGTAGCATTATACCAAGGACTTAGTAATGTTGTTTAGGTAGATGTGATTAAAAATGAATTGCATAGCATATAGTGCATATGGTTGTGATTTGTTGTGTGGACTCCTGTGTGGTCCTTCTTTTCACTTACTGAGTTAGTGAGCTCATCCCACGTGTGCACCTCTTTTAGATGATGTTGCAGGTCATCAACCTGAAGAGCATGGGTCGGGCCCCACAGTTGAATTCCCTGAAGAGGATTGGTGGGTTCCCGAGGAATTAGAGCACAACACGGATTGCTCGTGCGAGGGCTGTGCTGCGGGACAACAGTTTTGATGCCGAGCTGAGCTTATTGTTGATACCGAGTTGAGCTCTTCTTCTTATGCCAAGCTGAGCTTTACCTTTTGATATCGAGCTGAGCTTTACCTTTTGATACCGAGCTAAGCTCTACTTTTGATACCTAGCTGAGCTGTATCCTTTGTGTTTTTGATGATCCCTTTTGTGTATTTGATATGTAAATTGTATTTTTTTGTGTAAATATCATGCCTGCGGGCCCACATGTATTTAACTATGTATTACAATTTGGGTATCAAGTATAATGGGAATATTTACAGGTAAATTAAGTCTTCCGCTGAACTGATGAACACTTTCTTAGTTGTGTATATGCTGTGGTTGGATACTGTATCAGATGATCCTGGTAGGTTTGGGTTAACCGGTGTTAACCCGATCACCGGTCCGGTTCTATGTGAACGGGGTGTGACATCGAGTGCCTGTGCGAAAGCTGTATTGTGAGTCAGCAACACTGATACCATACATAGATTCTTTTCTATTATTGTGGAAATGTTACCCCTTTTGTATTCTAGATGCTTAAATTGTATTTCTTGTATATATATCATGCCTACAGGCCCACGTGTAATTATGTCATATAATACAATTTGGGTATCATGAGTATTGGGGTATTTAGTGATATGTATAGGTAAGACTTTCATTGAAATACAAATTTTATTTGACTTAGTGTGTGTATGCTGTGCTGTGGTTACTACATCATGTGATTCTGGTAGGTTTTGGGTTAACAAGGGTTAACTCGGTCATTGGTTCGATTCTATGTGGAACGGGGTGTGACACTCCAGGTCTGAAGGGATCCAATATACTTATACCAACTCCTCGCAAAATTGCATTATCGAAGCCGAGTCAGAAATGGCCGTTAGTGGACTAATGATTGAGCCTTTTCTGAGTCAGTGAGAAAGCTCTGCTTTAAGCCTTTTTTCAGAATTCTAGCAAGCGCTTCTTTTTGCCTTTTCTTTAAACCTTCATTCCCCTCTTCCCCTCTTCCCCTCTTCCCCTCTTCCCCTCTTCCTCTCTCCTAGCTCTCACAACGAGGACTAGAGCTGATTCCTGCAGAAGTCAAGAGCAGAAGCCCTAAGCGTTGAGTCCTCTTTCCAAAAAACTCTGCAACTGTAATTGAAAGTGATGTTGTAGGGGAGAATATCGGAAGAGAGTTTAATTTCCGAAGACAAATAGTATAGTATGTCTAAGGGTTTACCTGTGTATTATTTTAGTAGATTTAGGTACCTTTTCCTATAAAGTTGGATGCAAATCCAACGATTGGAATTAAATTAATTAAATCCTATGATTATCACCTCGCTAGCATATCCTATTTTTGTGTAACCTGTTGGCATGCCCATCCCTCTCCCAATTTTCTATTGAAAAAGAAAAAAAAAAAAAAAAACATTGTTTTTTTAAGTAAAAATATAAATAACAAATCCATATATGTCAGAATAGATACCGATACGGATCCGCTGATATCGATGCCTTAAATCCATCCACCTCCTTCCCATGGATTTAGGGGACGGTATTATTATCGGTATTGATATCAATATCTTCCGATATCTATCAATCGGTTTTGCCCTGCTTTTTTTTAATTTTAAATTACTAATCTTTTACTATTTTACCATTAAACGATACAAATAACCAATCTGGACCGGTCAGGATTGGGAATTGGTCTCAGCTTATACGGATTCGATACGACCACGGCCGATACAAGACCGATACTTGAAACCATGCCACCTTCTCAGTTTTCTCTCACTGGACCTGTGCAAGGGAAAGGATCCTAAGCCTGTGAGGTGATCTTCGCTGTTCAATCATCTGGAATCATCTATTTTCATTGATATGATTTTTTTTCTTTTTTATATGATCGAGCAAGGTGGTTCTAAGGATTATCTTTCCTCTTTCTTTGAATGAACACTCGGGACGCAGGCGCAGCGGTTATGATTATTTGTCGGCTCGATTAGTTTGATTTCCGGATATCGAAATGGCTGGGAAGAAAGGAAAGCAAGCAGTCATTTGCCTATCCTCCTCCTCTGAATCAGGAGAGGAATCAGAAGAAGAAGAAGTAGAAGAAGAAGATGATGATGACAATGATGTGGAAGATGAAGAAGAGACGAGTAGTCAGTCCTGCAGGTATTCCATTCCGTATTTCCTTGGCTACATTTGAGTTGTGTAGATGTAAGAATTTGGACGATGATCGTCTCGCATGCCTTACTATCTCATGTGATTAATATACGTTTGATGCTCCTTGTGTGTTTATGTCAGTGACGAGGGGAGCGATTGGAGCGGCGAAGGGAGCGATTGGAGCGACGAGGAGGAAGCAGGTTCCGAGTCCTTGGAAGATGGTGATGACGACGAAGACGGTTCAGAGTCGACGAAACCTGTCGACATTGAAGCCAGCTGCAATAGAGTCATCAACCTTCTCAAAGGTTAGGTATCATCCTCATTTTCCCCAGTGCTTCCCTATTATTATTTCCTTGCGCATTTAGTGTTCTTTGCTACTCACCTCTGAATCTTCTAGATGACTTGCTCTCAACGTGTCAACTATTGTTTCTACGGCTAAGTTTCCACATTTGTAATTCAATTTATGATTTTCCCCCTCCTGAATCTTTCCATTTCATCCATCTCAATATCCTTAGTTCAGCTACACTCAGCATGTATATCTCTTGTTTCCTTATTGACTACCATTCATCTTTGTGCAATGTTGTTCTTTCAGCCATCTTACAAATGACTCTAAAACTCCTTTCCTTGTCATCCACCCTGTTTTGATACTGTGAGCAACATCACCACTTTTTCGTCCTTAGTTATGATGTGAGCAACATCACCACTCTTTCGTCCTTAGTTATGATTGAACCATGACACTAAAATTTGTGAAAAATTCCTGGTGCCATGCATAATGGAAGCCCCTAGGACATACCCAGTGCATGTGGCTCCCGCTACTGTAGGTTCTGGGGAGGTGCATGTGTACGCAGCTCTTAACCCCCACTTTTTGTAGAGATGTTGTTTACTTGTTCAAACCTGCAACCACCAGGTCGCAATAGAGCAAACTTACGTTGTGCTGATGATGTCCTCTAAAATATTTGAAAGCCTCTGCAACCCCTAAGTACATCCATCCTCCAGGTTATGGCAATTTTGAAAAATTCCCTCTGGCAATTCAAATTTAAGAATCTGCAGAAATTTGAGACCTTAATGGAAGGCTTATTTTCTGTAAATCTGAGGGGGAGAAACATTGAGCATCGAGATTATTACTCTAACCATAACCTCAGTGGTGGCTAGCCCAGGATATATAGATTGCCAAGTGAAGATTTGTCTGTTGAGCTTCTACAATCATTGTATGTGCTGTGTATATCAGACTTCTATCTGGAGCAAAGGCAAGTGAAATTTAGTTTTTCTTCTTAGGTATGGAAATAACGGATGAAATGTTTATAATTAATCTTTGAGAACCAACAAATCTATCTGTTAGAAATGCTGGACTTATTATAATCAACATCTTTAGAGAGAATTGGTTAATGTATAGTTTAAGAGAATCTCTGATGTTAGATGACCAGTCTCAATGTGGGGATAAGCTAGAATTCATCGTTTGTGATGTAGGGTCTTGAAAAGCAAGGCATATATGGAATTTTGGTTGGGGTCTTGAAAACCAAAGTGAGGACAGCTGAGATGAAGTTGAGATAGATGCAGGTTGTAAAATAAGAAAGCAAGAACATATTTTAGGAACTTTGAACAATTTCAATTAGCAATAAGATCATGAAAAATTATCTGCGGTTTTTTATCTTGTCAAGTGACGATCAATGAATGCAAATGAGGAATGAAGTGCATGTTACATCATGGTTGGTAATTCATGTGCAGTTGCCTAGATGGTTGGATCGTATATCACATGGATGTGGGTATGGGTCTTGGACACAGCCACCCCAACCCCCTCCCACCTAAGAGTGTTTAACAGCGGGAATTCAGTTAAATGGTATGGTTCGGATTGGTTTACGGTGTCGGAGATGAAAACCAAAACTGAACTGTTTATTAAATGGTTATACGGTTCCTAAACGGTTTCATACAAAATGCCGCACCCAAAAACCTTCTTTGAAAAAGAGTCTCCCAATGCATGAGGATCCTGCTAGTGCAGGGTCTGGGAGGACCAAATGTATGCAGCCTTAATCCTGCTTTGCGGAGAGGCTGTTTCCATGTTTTGAACCCACAACCTGATGGTTGCAATAGTGCAACTTAACCCAAAAACTAACTTTCATAAAAAAAAATCATAAGCAATTATTTAATATAAACTTACTCTCATATTAAAAATAACGATTATTTTTTTTTTCAGATGAATAAAATAATTCATTACCAAGAGGAAGAGAAAAACAAATACAAGGGAGGGAGGAGCCGAAAAGGGGCAAAACCTGCAGCGGGAGGGGCAAAAATGGGGATTAACTCTACAACAAGAGGCAGTTAGCCCAAAACAAGGAAAAAAAAAGGGGCAACATCAAGGGGGGATGGTGGTTGGAAGGCACCAGGAGACAACAATGAGCTTGTTCCTTGGGTAATCACAGACAGACTGATGACTGAGGCAACTAAGGTTGGAGCTAATGTCAAAGTAGATGGCTTTCCAAATCATGTCAAAGGAGCAGGAGTTGGAAGTCCATCTTCGAAGATTTCACTCCATCCAAATGAGGGAAATGGTTGCACCAAAAGCGAGCTTCCCAATAGTGTCACATATGCTATCCCCACCGAAGGTCATATCAACCAAGATCCATTCTCTGGAGAGGGGGGGAGGATTGTCCTGTTGGATGGCCAACAGGAGGAAAGAACCCTTTTCTAGAAGAGAAGAAGAGATGATCCACACTCTCGGTCCCATTCTAGCAAAGGCAGTAAGAGGACTTGAATGTGGCAATAGATGAAGAAAGACTGCACGAGAAGGCAGTTAGAGAGAGCACGCCAGGCAGTGAAGGGGGAGACCATCCATTAGGGGAGAGGATGGAATCATAGTTGTCAAGGCGTCACTAAGGGGGAGGGGGGAATTGGGGGGGACCCAGATTCTTATCCTTCCTTGTGTTTCATTTACTTAAGATATTATTCATAAATAAGCAAATACCCCCTATTTGAATCCAATTAAAATAGTTTAAAAATCAAATTCCAAAAGGATAAAAAGTCAACCCCTCAATCCAAGAACAAAAACTGGATTTTGGTTATAGGGACGATTTTCAACTTTTAAATGCTAGGGTTTTTCTCAATTGCAAAAATTTTATAAATTCTATCATGTTAAAACATTGCTAAAAACCAAAAGTCCGGTAAAATAATATTTTGTTTTGATATTCATAAAATTATTTTCATTCAGGCGATTTTAACAGTATTCGCGCACTTAAAAATAAGTTTGACTGAAGCATAACTTTGTCATTGCAACTCAGATTTAAGTAATCTTATACTTGTTAGAAAGCTGATTTTATGTTATAACTAATACAAAAAGTCTCATGTAAAAATAAAATCATTTGACCAGTCAAACTTATTATAGAATAAGAGCATTTCTCTAAATGTTGATTTTTTTATAACTTAATATGACTTAATGTTAATTTTTTATGATTTGATGTGGCTAAATGTTGATTTTTAATGACTTGATATGGCTTAATCTTGATTTTTTTATGATACAAGGTATATATAACTTACTAAATAATATTAGAAAATAGGAAAAGTAAAAAATAACACTTGTTCGCCTTGTTTGCCTCAATGCGGGCGCCTTCTTGCCTAAGTGCTTAGACAACCCTCCACCACCTTGGTTTGCCTTGACGCCGTGACAACTATGGATGGAATCCACATGGGCAGATCTGGCTAAGCTAGTGGAGTAAATGGCTGAGGGGTAACCTGAGAGAGGAGAATACTGGTAGGGTGCCAAGGGTCCAGCTAAAGGGAAAAGGAGGAACCATTACTAATGACATAAGAGAGAGCTTGAAGAGCAAGAGGCCTGTAACTGAGAATTTTACTCCAAATACAGGAGGTGTCCAAGGAGGATGAAGCAGACCAAAGGATGTCTTTCTTTAAGGGAGAGGAATACACCCAAGGGACCCAGATTCTTGGGTGGTTGGTGACTATTTTCCAAATGAGCTTGAGGATGCCGACTCGATTGGCCTGCAAGGTTTGTCTCAGACCTAGACCTCCTTCCAATTTGGAAGGACAGACCTTAGACCAAGACATGGGATGGAGGAATTTGGAGGGTTCCCCTCCTTTCCAGAGGAAGGAGCAAAGGAGAGAGTCAATTGCTTTGGAGATGGTAGAGGGGAGAATGAAAATGCCAGACCAATAGAGGTGCAAGGATTGGAGGACAGATTTGATGAGCACCAGACGGAGAGGAGCTTGCTTTTCCAGAGCTGAAGCCTTTTCTTAAGCAAGACGAGCAAGGGGGAACAATGGTGGGAGGAGAGGCAGGAGGAAATCAGGGGAAAGCCTAGGTATTTGACTGGGAGAAAGCATAAGGGAGAGGAGGTGGGCTTGTCGATTGACAGAGACACCAGAAAGGAAGATGTTGGATTTGAGAAGGTTGATGCGAAGGCCCGAGAGGGATTCGAATAGATGGAGGGAGGACATGATGCAGGAGATAGAAGCTGGATCAGCTTTAGAAAAGATCATGAGGTCCCCCGCAAACGCAAGGTGAGTGAGCATAAGGGATTTGCATTTGGAAAAATAAAATTTTTTTAATATAAACCTACTCCATCTTTTTGAATTTCTGAATGATTGCTTTTAGAAAAAGCATAAACAATTTCATCAGTGTGGGTTGAGGCCATGAAGATGTTGAAGATTCAGGAGGGTGTTATTTTTTTAATATATAAATAAAAATCTTAATCGGTTTAAAGTACTAAAAGAAAAATCAAACCGTTTATTAAATGTTCTTATTTTCTAGACCCAAACCGAACCATTTATTAAACATTTTTACGGTTCCTGTGTAAATGGCTTTGTTTGGAGAGAATAGAGTGAAAACAGGTAGGCCTTTGTGATGCCTCCCCTTCCTCCTTTTCTTTTCTCAACGGACTGGACCTGGCATAGGGACAAGGAGCCCTGAGTCCTGTTGGTGCCCCTTGTGGAATCCTATTCTTCATGTATGGACATGCAGGGGGATTGTCCATGTAAAATAGGTTGGACCATTGACTGCTAGGCCTGGGCAATCATACAACACATTAAACTGTCTTAAAAATCATTGGAAAACAAATAGACCTTCTGGTTCAAATTATCTGATCAGCAGACTACATAAAATAGTCATTGCATATAATATTTTAAAACATATTATTTTATTAAGCATGTTAATTGCGCATGTGCTCTGTCTTATGAAGATGATTCTTTTATATAAATCTGAGTAAGAACAGTTTTGTGGGTTCCTAAATAAGTCAACAAGGCTTTGTTGAGTTCTGTTGGTTTATGCAAGAAGCTGAAGATATTGATTTTATCTCTTTATCTGGAAATGATATACTACAAAGGTGAGGTTGGTTAATTTACATGTATTATGGGTACATCTTTGCAAGTTACTCCCACTCCGCTGTACTTTCTTGTATCATTTTGAACATATTCTCTACATTTGGAACTTGGAAGGCTTACCTGCTGATAAATGATATAATTAATACAAGGGGATGTGCTGTCCGTCCAGAAGCACGCCCTGCACCAGACACAGGGGTGCAAAATGACCACTGTGTCCCTCCTGGTCGATGCCCGAGCTTGCGCTCTCATTGGCTGGGCACTAGTGCAGGGGCCACGCTCCCAGACAGAAAACATTTTCCTTTAATACAAATTAAAAGATGGTTTTAACGCTAGTCCTTCCACTGAGAATTGTCTTTTATCTTCCATCATTATCAGTTTCCTTGTTTTTTTTATTCGAGTTCTCTAATTTGTCTTGATCATTGTGCATGCTGCATATTACAATCTTTGCTAATCCGGTCACTAAAACTTCTATCCTTAGCTTTTAATGAGCATTATCAATCTCCTTGTGTTTTGATTAGATTTCTCTAATTTGTATTGATCAGTGTACATGCTGCATATTACAATCTTTTCTAATCCAGTCGATAAAACTTCTATCCTTGGCTTTTAGTGAGCATTTTGTTCTATTTATCCCATACAAACACGACAATAGGATTATGCTTCTTGAGTTACTCAGAAAAGAATGTTGCTATTTCCTGAACAGCTGATCAAATATTTGAGATACCTCATGATTCCCCAAATGCCTATGTAGGAGGGGCTGATCTTCAAGAACTTAAACTGGAAGAGTGCAAAGCATATTTGCGGAAGCATAGTTTGAGATTAACTGGAAACAAAGCAGTTTGTGTACAAAGAATACAAGAGCACTGGAGGTCAGATTTTTTATGCAGAAACATATGCTTTTGATACATTATTTTCATTTGGCTATCACAGGTTTGCTTGCTATAGTTGCATTAGTATGACAAAGTGCCTCCATTTTTCTGCCGATCCAACCTCACACATTTTCTTTTTGTTCATCTTCATAAGAATTTGCTTCACATGAAGAAGTATTTTCTTGTAAGAAATTGTGTTGAACAGGACTACTGAAGTCACAATTGCGGGATATATGAACCAGCTTCAGGGGAGTTGGGACTCACCATCTAATCCAGCCCTTCAAAGAAGTTTTTTTTTGTGTGTTTGTGGGGGGGGTGGGGGGGTTGCGTGGGAGCAAATGCTCTTGAAATATTTTCTAGCCCAAAATTTTATAGGCTGTTTGGTCTTTCCAATTGTATTCTTTGGGACATTATAAAAATCTAGAATGTCCATTTTCTTATCTTGGATGTTGCCGTTGAAGTGGTTCGTCTAAATCCTTGGATGTGTGGCTCATGTGTGAGAGGCACTAAGGATGCAAGAATCAAGTATACAGAATGCACTCTAATTAAACCAGGAGTATAATAGATCTCTTGGATTCCTAGTAACATATATATAGATGCCAATATGTTCATCAGTTCATGCAACGATGTTTTGTGGTAGATTCCTGTTACAATCCCATATACCTGTAATCAAAACAGAGAAAGAGAGGAAAGAAGAGAAGAAGAAAAGAGGAGAGAAGAGAGAGAGAGAGAGAGAGTTGCGATTGAAAGAGACTCCCAAAAGAGAGGAGTGACCTGCGATCAGACCAGAATAGAATGATCGCAGGTTATGCCTCAAAACTTATATTAAATGGTACTGAAGAAAAGTACAAAAATGCCCCCATAAAGAAGCAAAACCTAATCATAGAGATATGGGGCCGATAGGACATAAATGCCCTTATCGGCCTTATCGCTATTTAGAATTAGCACCTAGCGCTAAACTCAACACTCCCCCTCAAGCTGGAGCATACACATCACCCTGCTCAGCTTGGTACAACCATTACGAAAACTAGGAGCAAATAGAGATTTAGTGAACATGTCAGCCAACTGATTTGATAAAGGAACGAAAGGGGTCTCAATCAGCTTTTTCAGATCAACATCACGAATGAAGTGGCAGTCCACCTCGATTTGCTTGGTCCTCTCGTGGAAGACCAGATTGCTAGCAATGTACACCGCAACTTGGTTGTCACAATACATCTTCATAGCCTTGGTTATTGGAAACCCCAACTCCAAGAGTAAAGACTGTAGCCATATCAATTCAGCAGTGGTATGAGCCACAGCTCTTTATTCTACTTCTGCACTAGACCGGGCAATGGTAGTCTGCTTCTTACTACACCATGTAACTAGATTACCTCCAATAAATGTGCAATAACCCATAGTGGGCCTACGATCACTAGCAGAGCCGGCTCAATCTGCGTAGAATAGCCAACTAATTCCATATGCCGAATAGGATGATAGATCAACCCTTTTCCAGGAGCACCCTTTAGGTAGCGAAGAACACGAACAGCCGCATCCCAATGTGCTTTCTAAGGAGACTGCATGAATTGACTAAGGACTCCAACAGCATAGGAGATGTTAGGACGAGTCATAGTAAGATAAATTAGCTTGCCAATCAAACTCTTGTACTGATGCACATCCTGGAGAGGTTTGTTTGGTGAGGATCCATAAGGATATCAACAGGTTTAGATGCAAGCATACCAGTGTCAGATAATAGGTCCAACACGTATTTCCTTTGAGACAGACTGATCTCTTTCTTGCATCGGATCACTTCAATCCCAAGAAAATAGTGAAGTTGGGCCAAGTCATTGGTTTGAAAGTGTTGCTATAGATAAGCCTTCACTTCAGAAATTCCTGCCTCATCATTACCAATAAGAATAATATCATCAACATAAACTACCAATACCACCAGTTTATCACCTCTGCGACGAACAAAGACAGAATAATCAGAATAACACTGAGAAAATCCACAAGTTACTATGGTAGTACTGAACTTTTCAAACCATGCCCGAGGGGACTGTTTAAGTGTATAGATAGCCTTGTATAAGCGACACACGACCTTTATTCTCCCCCTGAGCAACATAACCAGGAGGTTGCTCCATATACACCTCTTCCTGTAGGTCACTATACAAGAAGACATTCTTAATGTCTAACCGAAATAAGGGCCAATCAAAGTTGACAGCAAGAGAAATAAGTAGACGAACAGAGTTTAATCTAGCAACTGGGGAAAAGGTCTTAAAATAATCAACCCCATATGTCTGAGTATACCCCTTAGCAACTAGACGGGCTTTCGACCGCTTAACAGAGCCATCAAAGTGATAGTTAACAATGCACACCCAACGACACTTCACCAAATCCTTACCAGAAGGCAAATCTATCAGACTCCAGGTACCACGACTCAAGAGAGCATCCATTTCTACATCCATGGTAGCTTTCCATCCAGGGATACATAGGGCATCATTATGGGTGCGGGGAATAGAGTTAGTAGAAAGTGACAGGGCAAGACCATGGATGGTCGAGGGAAGATGAGAGGAGGAAACAAAATTATCAATAGGATACACAATCATAGATTTTTTAGTGCAAGAGTGTGTACCTTTCCTTTGAGCAATTGGTAAGTCATCAGGCGGAGGAGGAGGAGCTTCACCAGAGGAAGGCGGCAATGGAGGAAGTGAATCATCTGGAGTATTGGTATCTATACTCAGCTGTCTAACCTTCTTCTTGGGCTGATAAACCTGTAGAGGAGGTGAGTCACTAGCACTGGGAACATCAGGAAAGGGAATGAGAGAAGGAATGGGTGGAGGAGATGGAGAAGTCCACTTCATACTAGACTGAGACACTTGAGGCGGAAAAAATGATGTGCCTTCAAAAAAGGTCACATCGGCACTAACAAAGTTTCTGTGAGTAATAGGGTCATAGCACTTGTACCCTTTCTAAGTACGTGAATAACCCAAAAAAATGCACTTAGCAGACCGAAGAGATATTTATCTACTTGTGCATGCAAATTATAGACAAAACACACACCCAAAGACTCGGGGAGGAATAAGAAAACTCGGAAAAGTAGGAAACATAATAGAAAAAGGAGACCTATATGAGAGAACTGAAGAAGGCATGCGATTAATCAAGTGATGTGCAGTTAAAATTCCATCACACAAAAAATGTTTAGGAACATGCATATGTATCATAATAGCTCGAGCTACCTCGAAGAGATGCTGGTTCTTGCACTCTACTACCCCATTTTGCTGTGGGGTATAGGCACAACTAGTTTGGTGTATCATTCCACGGTTGGCACAAAAATCAGAAATATCATTTTGGTATATTCTAAAGCATTATCAGATCGAAAAATATTAATTAAAATGCCAAATTGAGTTTTTATTTCATTATAAAATTTCTGGTACACAGATAAAAATTCAGATCTGTCCTTTAACATATACAACCATGTAAGACGAGAATGATCATCCGCAAAGGTCACAAAATAACGAAAACCAAATCTATTACTAACTCTGCAAGGACCCCATACATCAGAATGGACTAAAGAAAATAAAGACAGACGACGAGACGCAGAGCGAGATGGGAAGGACATACGGTGATGTTTTCCCAACTCACAGGCCACATTCTAACCTTAGCACATACTTAAAACTAGGAAATAAAAGATTCAACCTAGACAAAGACAAATGTCCTAAACGACAGTGCCATTGGAAAGGATTCACATCCCCAACAACAGTAGTAGTAACAGAAGAAGCAGGAGAACCACAGTTGAGATAATATAAGTCATCTTTTTCACGCCCTCCACCAATCGTCTTCCTCGTGTGAAGATCCTGAAAAACACAATAAGAGAGAAAGAAGGTTACTGAGCAATTTAATGAACTAGTTAACTGGCTCACAGAGAGAAGACTTAATGGAAATTGTGGTACATGTAACACAGAAGATAATTCAGTGAGGATGTAGGTGAGATAGTACCATGGGCTAGAACCGGTGTGGAAGCACTGTTGGCAAGAATAACAGATGTAGATTGGTACTAAAAGAAAATGTTTTACAAAGTGATGACTTACTAGTCATATGGGCAGAAGCCCCTGAATCAATGATCCAGGGGGTAGAAGTAGTGGTAAGAAGGGCTGAGGTACTTGCATGAGCTAGGGTGGCAGCGAATGTAGACCCACCATTGGATGTATTAGAGGATGCCTCGAGAGTGTGCAAGCGCTGGAGCAACTGATTGATGTCATCACGCAGACTGGTAGATGAATCTCCTGAGGAAGTTATCGACTTAGTATCAGTGGAAGACACTGTGTCAATACCATCGTTTGACACTGCATGATTGGTTAATTAGGTCGCCCACTTTGGCTTGCTATGCTTTGTCCAGCAAGTCTTGACAATATGGTTGGACTTCCCACAGTAAGTGCACTGATGAGATGCACTATTAGACGGCTGTCCACTAGAACTTGTACCAGCTGACCCACGACCTCCCCCATGACCGCGACCGCGACCGCGACCACGACCACGACCACGACCACGACCACGACCACGTCCACGGTTGGTAAGGAAGGCAGAATTGTCCTTGCAAGACTGATCAGATTTAGTCAAGGATTAAAGTATCGATATCGGTCGGCGTATCGGTCAGCCAAAATTAAGATACGTATCGGAGGGTATCGTATCGTATCGGAGATACGCTAAAGATATGCACATAAATGGATAGAAAACACTTTTTTATACACATTTGCATAAAAAAATAGTTAAAAAAAGTTATATATAACATGTATTATGCATAAACAGTAAATTGAGAGTATCGCACTAAGAATCCAAGGTTTGTAATTGTCCCATAAATGTAAAATCTTTGTTCCCAACCTTGATTTCTACTTTAGTTAGAGAGAAAAATGGTTGGCAGCAACTTTGGAACAAAAACACCTCAAAAAATTATGTTTTTCTAAAAAATTACCCATTTTGGCCATTTTATGACCGTATCGGTACGTATCGGTGCGTATCGATCGATACATATCGATACGCACCAATACATATCGAAACGTACATTTCACTTCAATTTTGAATTTTTCATAGAGTATCGGTACGTATCGGTACGTATCGGTGAGTATCGGTGGTGTATCGGTGTGTATCGGTGTGTATCGTAGGATACGTATCGATACATAAGGGTTTTAAAATTTTCATGATACGTATCGGTATGTATCATGCCGATGCCTACCGATATGGATACGTATCGGCCGATACGGCACGATACGCACCGATACTTAAAACCATGGCTAGAACTGATGAAAGATTATGACTGTGATATATAGTACCATCCAGGTAAGAATAATGTGGTGGCTGATGCGTTGAGCCGAAAAGCTCAAACTGTATCACTTGGTTATTTAGCCATTAGCCCACGGCTTAAGCAAGAAGCTATGTTAATGGATGAGATCATTTTGAATAGGGATCTACCTCAGAGCTTGATCAGTAGCCGGAGGATATTAAGTAGATGGATGATCCTGATTTCACAATAACTGATGACAGAGCACTATTGTTTCGAGGTAGAAAGAAATGTGTGCCCAATGACATGGGGATCCAAGATAAAATAATTAAGGAAGCACATAGTTCTGAGTACACACTTCACCTCAGAAGTACTAAGATGTACAAAGATCTTAAGCAAAGTTATTGGTGGCTAGGGATGAAGATTACTAAAACCCTATATGTAGCACAGTGCCTTACGTGTCAAAAGGTCAAAGCAGAATGACATCGACCATATGCCACTCTTCAGCCACTCCCAGTACCAAAGTGGAAATGAGATATGATTACTATGGATTTTTTCACTGGGCTACTTCGTTCACCCAAGGGAATGGATGCAAGTTGGGTGATAGTTGACAGACTCACTAAGACTACCCATTTTGTTCTAATCAAGACTACCTACTCCATAGATAAGCTAGCACAACTTTATATGGAGAATATTGTTCGCTCACATGGAGTACCGGTGAGTATTATGTTAGACAGAGACCTAAGGTTCACATCAAAATTCTGAAAAAGCCTCCAGTATGCTATGGGAACACAGTGAACCTATGCACTGCCTTTCATCCACAGACTGACGGGAAATCTGAATGGACCATACAAATACTAGAAGATATGCTCAGAGCATGTGCAATGGAAATAGGTGGCAGTTGGGAAGAAAACATACATTTTATGGAGTTTGCTTATAACAATAGCTATCAGTCAACAATCAGAATGGCTCCATATGAGGCATTGTATGGTAGAAGGTGTAGAATTCCCTTATATTGGGATGATATAAGAGAATGACGGATGCTTGGGCTGGAGATGATCTAGATGACTTACGATAAAGTTGATGCCATTCGTGAGAAGATCAAAGCTGCCCAATCCAGTCAAAAGAGCTATACGGACAATCGTAGGAAAGACATCGAATTCCAATAAGGGGAGAAAGTGTTTCTGAAAATCTCCCCTACCAAGAGCTTACATAGGTTTCACAAGAAGGGCAAGCTGAGTCCAAGATATGTTGGCCCGTTCAAGATCTTAGAACAGGTAGGCCCAGTAGCATATATGCTGTCCCTTCCATCTACTTTCAGCAATGTGCACAATATGTTTCATGTTTCGATGCTGAAATGATATGTATATGATCCATCACATGTGCTAACAGTGGAACTGGAGTATTGAGAGGCAGATAGGACTTAAGAGGAGCAACCTATTGAGATCCTGGACCAAAAGATTAAAACTCTTTGCAACCGATCCATTGCTTTTATAAAGGTACGATGGGCCAATCGTTCACTTGAGGAAGCATCCTGGGAGAAAGAAGCTGATATTTTGGCTAAGTATCCTAATCTTTTCGGACTACTAGGTAACTTTAATTTCGAGGATGAAATGTTTAAAGAGGGAGGGTAGATGTAGAGCCCTACTCCTTAAACCCGATTTATTGATTGATTGGTTCGGTTTGGCCTTACAAGGTCTGAACCGGAATGGGTTGATGCTGGTGCCTTGTGGTACATGATGGAAAGGGTGACATCAAATGTGGGGTGCCCGGATAAGATTGAGCTGGTACCCAAGATGATCCGCACGCCTAAGCCATGCTCTTGCACATATCACAAGGCCATGTATGAATAGAAAAGAGACGTTGTCATATTTGAATGGTTGGGACTTGATCCACAACATGTGGCGAAAGAGAAATACATGTTAAGACTCCATTTTCCTCCAAAATACAAAAAGATTAGCTTGTTTGGCCAATTGGTGGGTGTCACTAGTAGGTGCGAGACTCACCAGTGTGACCCACTCGTTGGGGTTTTATAGACCCCAGCATACCTGGCTTGGATGAGCACGTGTGTCTCGGCCTCCTCGTCGAAATGAGGTCTTATATGCTCGATGATTTTGGCTATCTTGCCAGAAACGTGATTTAATGCGATTTGGTCCATAAATGGGCAATACCAAATGGATCCTAGTAAATATTTATAACACTAGGGTATAAATAACTATAACTCTCTCTCTCTCTCCCTCATTTATGGTTACTAGAAAAAGTGGGTGAGGGGAGTAAAGAGGAGGGAGAAAGAGGAAGAAGGAGAGAGGGAAAGGGAAAGAGGCTCACCCCTTTGATTTCCGGAGTCGCATCTTGCTTGTTTGTTTGTCACCAGAATAGTGACCGGTGACTTGAGTTCTTCGTTTTGAGGTAAGAAATATGATAAACCTCGAGATTTGATGAAACTCTCTTTGTATATCTTTAAATCTAGAGAATAATGAAGCCATTGTGTGATTTCCTTGATGTATTTGAGAAGGGAAACAAAGGTTGAAGGATTTTGAGGTGACATTTGAGGTTGGGAAGAAGATTTCCAAGATTTGGGGTTTTACAAGTAAATGTATGATTTCTTCCCCCAAATCTTGTTGTTGTTTTAGATCCATGGTATAATCAAGTAAATGAAGTTTAGAATGTGTGGAAAATGATGTGGGAATCACTCTATTAGGGTTTCAAGAGTTGGAATGGAAGAAAGGGGAAAAACAGCAAAGTCCGGGAGAACCGGAGGGTAAGACCGGAGGGTGCCTGACCCGCCGGTGAGACCTACCGGTCACACCTGCACCCTTGGGTTCTACCGACGTGTAAGATTGGCGGGTGCTTGACCTATCGGTGTGACCTACCAGTCATTTCTGCACCTCTAGTTCTATCGGTTGGTAAGACCGGTGGGTTATTGACCCACCTGTATAACCCGTCGGTCCAGGAAGAATTCACAGGTGGGTCCTCCTACCCACCTGCATGACCCACCTTTGGCTCGAATAAGCTCCAATT
The DNA here is from genome assembly GCF_013358625.1 of Macadamia integrifolia. Lineage (NCBI taxonomy): Eukaryota > Viridiplantae > Streptophyta > Magnoliopsida > Proteales > Proteaceae > Macadamia > Macadamia integrifolia. The sequence goes on along the minus strand of NC_056559.1, from coordinate 37,582,286 downwards.
GAGCTCAAACTCACCGATGACCTTCTTTACACTATTATAAGCGTCATGTCTATATCCTACGTCAATTTCACTCTCGATTTGGATGCATTGAAATAGGTTTTGAGAAAACTCATCTTCTCACTCCAGATCTTATTAGTGTCGCGAGTGCTAATTCTTCCACAAGAATAGGTAAGTGGGGAAAGGACTTTTATTCTTAATTTTGGAATGTTTTTGGCATCCTTTGCATTTATGGACTATTTTGACATTTCGATTGCCATACTCATGCATATGGTAGATGAATAAGTATTGCATCAAGAACTAAACCTATATATCTTAAATTCCATATTCATTGTTATATGTTGCATCTTGTGAATGGATTCATCATGTAATGTTTATGATGCCGGATTTCCAAACATGTGTGGGATTTCTAGAATAGATGTTGTAGTCCACTTGAAAATAAATGCATTGATTCACCGTGGAATGGGACACGGAAGAACTATGTAGTTGTACTATCTCATGTAGGAGCATGTGGTTAGAATTTCATAAACCCTCGTGTTACGACCCTTCCTAACAGGGCTTTAAGTGTTGATTATCATTAGGGAGAAGTGTCGATCGTGGACCACCGTGGTGGTTAGAAGTACGCTTGGCTGATCATTAGGATAGTTGGAAACTTTAGTGATATATTCAGAGGGACAATTGTACTACTTTTAATTTCTGCTGTGGTTCGGCCACGATTTACTTTTTTGGGTGCTCACGGTGGGCCTTCTCCGACAACCCTATGGGAGTATCGCGGGATAGAGAACGTGTCTCAGACCCAGGGCATACGTGAACTGTGATTGTGAGTAGCACGTTACCTATGACCTAGTATGTTTGTTTAGGTCAATAGGAATAAAATGAATCTCAAGCATATAGGATCATTTGACTTGCAATTGCTTGTGTGCGTCTTTCTTTCCATTTATTGAGTTAGTGAGCTCACCCCTCGTATATATATCTTTTTAGGTGATTTTGTTGGCTATTCAGTAAAGGAACCCATGCCAGGTCCTACCGACAAAACCCCAGTGGGGGATTGGTGGGTCCCCGAAAGATTTGAACATGGTGAAGGTTGCCCATGTGAGAGTTGTGTTGCTTGACAAAAGTGATAGATTCGGTTTGCCGTACTTTTGATTATGTTGGTATATTTTCCTTTTGTGCTTTCGATATTTAAATTACTATTTCTTGTGTAAATCACATGCCTACGGGCCCACATGTAAATATTTAATGTATAACAATTTGGGTATCAAGAGTATATGGGAATTTCAGGTTATTAATGATGACAAGACTTCCATTGTATTATGTTATCACAATCCATTGAACATGTGTGGCATTCTATGCTGTGGTTATTGTATCAGATGATCTTGGTGGTTTTGGGTTACCCGGAGGGAACACAGTCACCGGTCTGGTTCTATGGGAATAGGGCGTGACAAATAGAGATTCCAAATTCTTCTCTTGAGGAAGAAAACCAACAACTTAGTTACAAGCAAACCAAATGCAGCATCTTGTTGAGAAGGAAAGCCACGAGTAGAATGAGAGTCGCGTGACAGAGAGATAGTCTCACCCTGCTCTAGTAGGATGAGAGTCACGTGAGAGAGAGAGAGAGAGAGAGAGAGAGATCGTGAGAGTTAGGTTTTCTCTTTTCTTCCTGTTTTTGGTGGGGAAATAAAAAGGGAAGTTTTAGTGTATTGTTGAAATTTTTTTTACATGTAAAATATATTTTCCCTGCAATCAAACATCTAAATTTATTTTTCTTAGGAAAAAAATTCCACTTTACATTAAAAATTTGCATTCCCCTTGCAACCAAAAAAATCCATAGTCATTCAACCTTTGGACACATGAAATTATAAATGAAACTAAATTCAACTTTAAGGAGGAAAACTTTCGTACCTTTGATCTGTCCAATCTGAAATTTTCATACACGCAAACCTCTGATGAGCACACAAGAACAATCTCAGGTTTTAAGTATTATGCTAATGAAGCTTGGCAGAAACAAGTTAGGTAAAAAATCTGAGAATCAGGCTTGACTCATTTTTAATGCTCACAAACCAGGTAGTGCCTTAGGCCTAGATTTAGTGTTCTGGATCTCCTAAGGGTTTCTGAATAGCCCTCCAAATCTCACAATGGAAGGATATGGTAAGAGAGATAAACTCCAAAACTTGGGGTTTGATAGTAATGTCCAGAATAGAGTAAGGTTCGGTTTCGCAAACTAACCTTGTCAACGATAGCATCAACCAACAAATATCAGCCCAAAGTAGTAGCATAATCGATTTCATGTCTGCTAACGGTAATCAAACAAATAGTTGTTTCTAACGAACAAACTTTAGTAAATGATGAACACAAATAAGAAAACTCCAGAAGCAAATGGTATTATCAACTAACGAACTTCAGCAAACAACAAACAAGAATAAGCAAATGCTAATTTGATTTTTTTTAACCAACAATAGACAAATGCATAGCATTTTTCTTCTTCTTATTTATGGCTTTGATACCATGTAAATATTTAAGAACTTGAGAAAATAGAACCAAAGAAGAAAGGAAAAGAGAGAGACGATAGAAAATAGAGATGGAACAAGGTTGTGCAATAGATAAGTCTACTGCCAACAACTCATCTTATTTCTAACATTATTGATTACAATCATAAAAGGAAAAGGAAAAATTATCCTAAACACGATAGAAAACCACATCTAAACTAATAAAGATAAGCTTGAAACAAATACCATCCCATGGTATAAATGTCACACCCACCCTCCACGCACCTGAAGGCTGGTGACAAGGACACCCACACGTGTCCGTAATCCATCTAGGATCTACGATGCAGTACTTTAATTACATAAAATTATGAAATGATTCTATGACAACAAGATAATAATAATACTAGTCAAATATACATAACTGGTGAAGTCTAATAATATTTACCATATTTACCAAAATGTTTTTGCAGCAGAATATTAATTACAGTTATGCACCTAAGGCTACATATGATATGTAAACAAAATAAAAAGGGAAGATGATACTCTCATCCTCAGTGTGCTCCGAAAGCACAATCATCGCATACACAACCATCCTCATGCATGACCAGCTCCTCGTTCCAGAGGTCACCTCCGTAGAGGGCCGGCTCCTCAGCCACAATCTATGTATGGTTCTCTGAATCCACATCTAAAAAGGGGGGCAACAATGGGTGTGAGCTTCCACAAAGCCCAATGAAGGGTGTACACAAACATCCATAACAAATCATGAAATAAAACAATGTAAATGCCCAACTAAATCAATATGAATGCATTTATATGAATGCAATGCCATGATCCAGATTATTAGCAAACAAACCTAATCAAAAAATTTTAAGTCCATAATGGGTATTAGTGCTACTTCAACATAGGTGGTATCCTCAGTCATAAATGTATGTTATCAGTCCCCAAGGATATAAGCTTTTGGTTAACATCCCATGTAGGGTATACCCTCCACCGAATCTAACATCGCATGAGGGTTTTTCATGACTTTGGCATCTATGCACCTCAGTCACCGGAAATCATCCCTAATCTCGAATCATAAGATGATAGGATTAGTCAATACATAAACCCCTATTGGTAAGGGTTGTAGCACCATGGTAGTTACCCTAGCCCAATGCATTCTAACATGCCACATCACATTACAATCACACTCACACACCCCGTGGGCATATAGTGCTAGAACCAGCCTTTAGCCACCCTGTACCCCACACTCACACACTATGAGCATGCAGTGCCAGAATCAACCTTCGGCCACCCTACACACCAATCTCCACAACATAAACTTACACACACACATTCACCCTAGGCATGCAATGCCAGAATCCAGTCTTCGGCTACCCTGCATCCTAGTTACACACACACACACACACTCCATTCACAACTCATGTCATTATGCAACATCCACATCCAACCAAAAGTAATCCGCATATGCATTATAACATGAGCTTTCCATAAAATACAATCACACAAATCCCCTCACCTTGAGTCCTAGGTGATGATGGACTGCCGATGGCCTCGCACTATATTATCTTGTCACCTCTTGGTTCTACTCCTAGGATACATAAAACTTTTAAGAAAATAAATCACCTATAGAGAAATGAGACCTATGCACATGTTCTAGCTTCATTTCCTATTTCTCTTTTCTTTGAAATTGTTCTCAAATTGGGGGTTTTATGACTATAAGGCTGATTTATACGTGGGTGATGTTTAACCACCTCAATTAACTTAGGTTAAGTGTATTCAATGGGTTGGTTAAGATGGGTAAATTTTCCCAAAGTTTAAGTCGCAACTAAGCTAAATTAGGGAATTTCGGTTGAGAATTTATGTGGTGACCACCAATGGCTTATGTGATCACCCCAATCGACTATGCATTTATTTAATTTCATTTTTTCCAACTTAATTTTGGGTTTGAATGGTGGGGTATGAAGGGTCTGGGCAAAACCCACCATTTCTAGGGTTTAGTTACCCAAATTGGGGATTTCACTAGGGAATTTCATAAAGGAGGGTTCATAGACTCAAATTGATCCATCAATCTTGCTAGGATAAGTCTTCTACACTAAACCCCTCTCCCAATTTGTAGTCTTGACAAGTGGGAAGGTGAGTTTTAGAAAATTTGGGCAATTTCTATATCTCTCGATTTTGTGTTGCCCAAATTAGGGATTTTTGATGGGGCTTTCTATGGAGATTGTCCATAGACTTAATTGTGACCATTCCATCCTTAGTTTAGGTGTGAGACATCATTTTACCAACCTGGGGTTAAGTTAAGATGTTAGCTCATAGAGGATTTGGGCAAATTCCCAAATCCTAGGGTTTTGGGTTGCCAAATTTTAGTACATTTCATATCGGAGGTTTCTTGCACTCAATGTGGTCGGTTAACTTGCTTAATTGGGTCCCTCACACCAAAATCCCCAATTTAATTGGTAGATTGGGAAGGTGGGTAGAGGGATTTTGATTGGGGGGTTTCCATTAGCTTTAATGGAGGGTGAAAATGGGAGAGAGAGATAACTACTTAGAAGGAAGAGAGAAAGTTAAGACTTACCTTCAATAGGTAAGTGCCCTCCTTACTCCCCTTTTCTTCTTCCTCTCTTGCTCTCCTCCTCTTTCTTCTTCTTTCTTTCTCTCCTTGCTCTTGAATTGGTAGAAATGAAATGAAGGAACAAGAGTTCTATTTATAGCCACTTAAGTTAACTAAAGGCTATTTAACCAAATAATGAGTTTTCATTAATCTATTCCCTAATAGGTCATCCCAACTATTGGGAGTGGTTTGAGGTGCATTGGTGCGATGGCCCGGGCCCCACGGCCAAATAACCTAGTTTTGGCCTATGTACTCACTGGAGGTGTTCACCAATGAAGGCCGAATTGGTCCCTTTGTATGGAAATGGACATTTAAGTTGAATGTGGCCCTTCTAAGATGTCTCCAGTGTGTGGGCCCCACCACTTGGCATATTTTACTATTTAAACCCGACAAATTCACAAATTACTAGTGGTTGTCACTTGGGTTACATTAGGGCCCCACCACTTGGCATATTTGACTATTTAAACCCGACAAATCCACAAATTATTAGTGGTTGTCACTTGGGTTACATTACTAATGTCCAAAAGTTGAAATTAGCCCAAAGTTTTGGGCATGAGTATAACAATAAAGGTTGACACAATAGACCTTCAACTAACACATACATTCTAACAATTGTAAAATTGCAAGTCTAGAGGTACCTATATATTATCTCAAGGGATAATCAAAGGGTTAAGCGAAAGAGATTACATAATAAGGTTAAAGTGGTGTAGTGATTTTCTGTATTTAAAAAAATTTTCTGGTTATTTTAGATGGATATAGGCATTTGTGTCAAACTACAATAAATCCATCATGTTTATATGTTATTGCTTACTCTTTTTTTATCGTGTTTATTCTTCATCCCAACAAATACCAGCACCAACGTATCCAATGCAAGTGTAAATATTGTGTAAGCATCCCTTCTCACACTCTTCTAAAACTCCAATTCCTTTCAACTTCAAGAAGCGCTCTCCCTGCAGTTGGTCAGTCTCTTACAAGGTGTTAATTAATGGTGTTGTCAAAGTTCTATTACACCCTCGTGCGGGTTCACCAAGGTGATCCCCTCTCGCCCACGCTCTTCATACTCTGTACCCAGGCTCTAAGAGTAGTTATTTTGATGGGTGAACAGGATCATCTTTCCCGAGTGATAAGAGATAAAGGAAGAGCTCCCCTTTCTCTCATCTGCTATTTGTAGATGATTGCCTTCTATTTTTAAGAAGTTAAGGTGAATGAGGTCTGAAATTAAAAACCTCTATGGATCTTTGGAAGTCCAGTGGCCAAATAGTTAATCTCAAGGAGTCAATGCTCACTTTCAGTGCTAATACTGCTTTGAAACTTAAAAGATGGTTCTCACATGTCATGAAAGTTCCCTATGGTGATAATCAAATGAGATACTTGGGTCTTCCTATTCAATTCAGAGCAGCCAAATTACAGATATTCCAAGAAACTCAAGGTATAACTTTTAAGCATATCCAGAGGGTGGAAGAAGTAGTTGCTTTCCTTTGCTGGCTGTGAAACTCCGTTGAAATCTTTGGCTCTTTCAATATCAAGCTTTGCTTCTTCCCATTTTAAGCTGCCATTCTTCTTACCATAATCATAGCAGGAAAACTTGCTCAAATTTATTTGGGGACATTCCAGTCAAGAGAAGAAGATACATTGGGTATCTTTGTAGAAACGTAACCCTAAAAGTGATGCAGAAGGTAATGGAAAAACAAGAACAAACAATATACACAGGTTTACGAGGTTCGGCAAGATTACCTACGTCCTCGGTAAGATGAGATTTTGCTTCACTATATCAATGGAGATTAGGGTTACAACGCTCGTCATCCCACATCTCTCAAATTTCTGGCATCATAGTCAAAGAAAACCTCTATACAAATATATAGCGAAAAACCCTAATCCGAAAAGTACAAAACTGCTCTCGAATAAAAAATTTGAACGGGGGGCTGCTACACCCCACCATGCAGGGGGCCTCCTGCCCCCTTGCAACCCCACGATTTGCTTACCAATAAGTAGAACTACCATTCTGTTCTGTTAGGACGCCTGCATTGATATTCCATGGATTAAACTGCGACGGAATATAAGACATTGTATACCATCAATCTTGTAATAGACTTTGCTGTTCAAAGGAAAATGATGATTTAGGTCTGCATGACCCTGCTTTTCACAATAAGGCCCTACTGGCCAAAGTCGCTTAGTTTATGAAGCAACCTCAGTTCACTCTGGGCCTGATTTATGCGTGCTCTCTATTTTCCAAAATCAGATTTCTTTAGGGGGCGTTTGGTTCGAATTATCCATCGGATCAGATCCCATGGAATATGGATTCTGGATCTAACTCAAATGAATGAGTTTCTTTGGAATCATTTCAACTCGTTAAAAAAACTGTTTGGTTACCTGGTTCTACTGGCCAGATTCTAAGTGGAAAACTGTTTGGTTACCCTGATTCTGTCACTTGATTCTAAGTGAAAACTGTTTGGTTACCCTGATTCTGGGCATTGATTCTGAGTGTAAAACTGTTTGGTTACCTTTGAGTCTTTGAACCCATGTTCTGTTGAAAAAAAAAAATTGTCACAAACAAAACCTAAAAATACAATTTGGTCCACACATGTACTTTATTTTTAATTTTTTTTCCTTTTCTTTTTTATGGTAATATGTTAAAAAAAAAAAAGTGTAACCCTAAACCTTTAAGTCTAATACTGTAGTGCAGTAATTTATTTTTTTTATTTTTTCATTTTTATTTGTATTTTTTTTTTGTAAATTGAAGAGGCCAAAAAGAAGAACATTACAAGACATGATTGTATTGTAGTTCATGTAATCGAAATAGGTATCGTGTACCATATAATTCAGATCTGAAAATTGCCCAAACCAGCGGATGATTTGGTTTATGGAGATATATATGCTTCAAAGTGTTTATAAACAACAGTCTCCAAGCAAGAAGCCAGTAATATAGGTCCTTAGGACCAAATGAGAGAAGAAGCACGTAAATACTCGAATATAGTACTGAGTCCATCCAGGTACTAGTAAATGCGAATTAAGTCTTTCTATGAAAAAAAAAAAATAGATAATGAACTCAATATCATTACAATGGCTTCAGACTTTTCTTTCTAAAAAGTTCCAAAAAAGTTCATCCTACATTTTTGTTTAAATCAAGCTTCTTGACTACGTCAAGAACATCTCTCAACATCCTCATATGACCCTCAGATTCTTTTATTGCACCGTTCAAGTATCCTTTGATATAGTCTGATGAAGGGGAAGGAGATGATGAAGTTGATGTTTCTGAGCATAGGGACCTAGGTGGAATCTGGTAAGTATCACAACTTGGGCTTGAACTTGATATCCATTCAAACATTCCACAACCTTTGTTTTCAACCTATAAAGCAAATATAATCATTTTATAAGAATACAATAAAATAAACATTCAAATCTTAAACATCTGAAAAAAGTTTACAAAATTAAATTAAACAAAAGATTTTAAAAATTCATACCCCAGTTGATTGTGGACAGCACCAAAAATATCGACCATAATTTGCACTTGTTTTCGCAGTTCTGACTTTACACTGACCGTTCCCACAGTCACACATCTTAAGATGGTCAACCCACATGAAGAAGTGACAATTCATTGAACATTTAAAAAATTTCCTTCCAACATGTGACCCTGACTTAGAAGTGAAAACTGAGCAACCTTTCCCACAGTAATCACACTTTGCAATATCACAAGCGGATATATTCGATGTCATCTGTAAGTTAACACAAACATTTTCAATAGTCTATATGCATAGAAAATACTATTAAGTACACCCTCCATCTGAGTGTGATGGACAAAAAATAGGAGACTTCAGATAGAAGCATATGAAGTACCATTGTCTTAACCTGTCTTAATACTACATTTAATCCATTGTCACAGACTTAACATAAACCAAAAAGTTACTTAAACCAAACAGATACATTTTCTTGCTCAATAAAACCATTGTCGGATATCCATCCAAACACTTACTTTTATCACCTCAATTCTTCTCAATCTCTGGTAAGTACATCTCAAGCAGATTTCGCCTATCTTCTACTTTTGTTCCCAAGAAGATAATGGCAGAATTCCGCTTGGCCATGAAATATTCCTTGGCCTTAAACTTTTGTTGAAAATTGAGGTCTGGAATGGCATCAACAGCATCTATAATGGTTCTTCCAAATTCAGTATGAGATTCACTCATTACCATCTTCTCGATTGAGTTAGCAATCTGTTTCAATGGACTTACCACCTTTTCAGCTACACCCTTCTTCCTCTTTTCTCTGCCACTATTGATGGACCCACGAGGTCTTCCTCGCGAACGGCTGGTACTACCAATGGGAGTGGAAGGAACACTTTCTTCTTCTTCAATATGTTCATAGTCAACACCATCATTGTTCCCTATTCCCTCAACATGAGTACCTGTCATGTCCATCATAACTTCAGTGGCAGCTTCAGAGGGGACTGTTGAATCATTCCCAGTTGCCATCTCTTTCCTTAGCAAAGCTCCAACTTCAAGGTGAATTGGGAGCACACTATGTTCCTTCCAATACTTTTGTTCTTTTTTCTAGCAATATAAAGGACAATGTCAATGTGCTTATGTTGTAAGTAAGAAACAAAAAACACACAATTATATAGAAAGAACAATTTAAAGAATCCCATTATACCCTATAATCATTCCAGAAGTGTTGAGGAGCATCAAATCTCAATTCAGATGCATTCCAACCCAATCCACTTTGCTTCTGTAGGTCACTCAATGCTCTAAGCCTTTGCTTCCAAATCCGGAAGTGGTTTCTCACTTGTTCACAGTCGTAACTAGTAAAAAATTTCTCCTTCAGTTGGTTGGCAATTGCAATGAACTGCTCCTTTTTCAGTCCATTATCTCCACCCTTACCACTCTTGTACTGCTTCAATACACACTCCAACATGTAATGAGAAACGGCGCTAGGCCATGAAGCAATGTCCCGTGACCTACTATTAGAATCTCCTGTTGGTTCCATCACATCAAAACTAACAAAATACACCATATACAATGTGAGTATATTTCATTAATACCAAGCAATCATTAACACTTACTACTTTCTAACATACCATGTCAGATATTCATCTGTCTACATGACCCAAAAAACAGAACATGCAACCAAAATTCATGGGATTCATATTACTAGAAATAAACAAATAGAATCATAGTAATAGGAGCAGACAAATAAAATCATATTGACAGAAATACACAAATAAAGTAAGGGTCCGGGTTGGAATTGGATGCTGTGCTTTCCTCATTTTCCCTATGATTATGTCAATAATTAAACCAAATAGGTTTTAGTTATTAAATTACTGTTTCTGTTTTTCTTTTATTATTTTTTATGAAATATTTTTCATTGTCAATCTGCTGAATTGACTGAACTCATTTCTAAGTTTGTTTTTTCAAACCAGTTCTGATATCTTAAATAATTTTAAACATCATCCTCTTCATCAAGGACGACGAAAAAGGTGATGGAGCTGAAGAGGAAGAGGAAGATGAAGAAGTAGAGATAACATAAGAGGTTTGGATTGGATTCTTTCTTTTAATCTGTGTTTCTGCTTATAAGTGTCATGTGCATCAATCAAGGTGGTTTTTTGATTGAGGTGAGTCGGTGGCCTCACCATTTTGGTGATGGGTTCTGAAAATCAAGCCAAAAGCAGCTCCTGCAACCAAATTAAGATGTAATTGCAATAAGCAGCAATGTCCTTTGTTTGGCAGAAAGAACAGGATAGATAAATTCAATTGCTTTGATCCTAGAGATGGGTTAGATAGCCAGTGGTCATCCAGTTCAAATGCCAAGCTTTCTACTTGGTGGGTTTTGTTCAGGTTGCACTAAGACATCTTTGGATGCAGGATTTGCAAGAGATACTGATGAAGCTCAGGGATGAACATCGGTATTGCCTCTTCTGTGGATGTCAGGTAAGATGAACATTAACACTTCTACCTTCAGGATTTATCTATTATTGTCAGACATAGTAATCTAACTTGGAAGATTCAAAGAAAAGAAAATTCTGATTATTTTCCCTTCACTCTGCTTTTGTTTCAGTATGAATCAGTGGAGGCACTATTATCCAACTGTCCAGGAACTACATGAAACATGAAGAGATAATACCCCTTGTTCTAGTAAAAAAGAACTACATGAAACATGAAGAGACTTACTTCTTGAAACTTTAGCTTCTTACGCAAGTTAATAATAGTTAAAGCATGAAGTGGCCCCATGAGAGAAAATCAGTGCAAAAAATGCCACAAATACCATCCTATCAGCAGGAATTCCTGAGGGAAAGGGCTGAAACCAGAGTTTATCACCCACTCTTTAAAAGCATAGCTCCAAAATAAGTCCTAAAGCTCATGGCTTGAGGAGCATAATCTCTCCTTTTCATAACAAATAAATGATAAAAGATACTCTGCAACTTTCTGTAAGAACAACAAAAGCATTCGCCCATATGGTACCTTCTCAAAGCTTGGGTTCATGATTGCAAACTCTTGAAATAATGACATATTACTGTACGATAAATTTGAGCACTGAAGCAAACAGAGTACGTTGAAATTAGGGGAAAACTTATGCAATTCCATTGAGGAGTCAGCAGAAGATATCTGGTCTTTTAGTATGTGCAAAGTTATCCACACACCAGCTTAAGGGATAGCATTTGAGGCTCTCTCATAAGATAGCATTCATAAGTTTGGAAGGCTTCAATAGATTACATTCTGACAACTCCTCCAATAGGAATATGATAATAACAAGTTCAAAAAACAATTCAAAAGAATGAAGGATTTTTCGGGGAGTATTCAGAATACCCCACTGGGCATCCATCTTATTATAAATGTTCTGCCAACCAAATAAGAGGATATGAAGAAGGCAAGTATCTAAAGATTGGGAGATCTGAAACAGTAGCTAATGATGATTCAAAGACATGGTAATAAAACATTAAGGTTTATGTCATACTGAAGTAGCAATGATAATTACAGGAACCAGCATGACAATTTAACCAACCATCGGCACCATCGCATCCTTATTTACACAAACATTAAGCATTTAAACACTTAATTCAAGCATGCTAGACTTTAACTTATCATCCATTAAAGAATATCTGATCCTTCAAAGAGGCTTCTCAAGAGACAGAAATGAAGAGCATAAAACATACAAAGAGATCAGGATCAAGAACAAGCATGGACGAAGAAACTGATGAATCATCATTGGCTGTTTCACCATAGAAGAAGAAAAAGAAGAAGAAGAAGAAGAAGAAGAACAAAAAATGGAAACCGAATTTCCATAATATTAAGAACACGCATACGAAGAACAAAAAAATCACATAAGAATCGAAATCTAACCTTAAATCAAGCTTCGATTCTAGTTCTTCAAACCTTGGAGTCGATCGTCTGATTTGGAAATAGGGTAAACCCTAGATATGAAGTTTACAACCTGAAAAATAGAAACTGAACTTCAATAATCTTAATAAAACACAAATGTAGCCCAAGAATACAAAGAAGAATACATAGAAGAGGGGAAATCTCACCTTCAATCAACTCGATTTTAGGTGTTCTTCTCAGATGCGAGCATCTGTCATGGACAGAGGGTAAATATGAGAAACCCTAAACACAATAAAAGAAGAAGAAAAAAGGAAGGAAGAAAGAAGAAAAATAAGAAGAAGAAGAAGAAGAAGAAAACGAAGACGAAGACGAAGACGAAGACGAAGAGGAAGAGGAAGAGGAAGAAGAAGAAGAAGAAGACGAGGAAGAAGAAGAAGATGAGCGGAAGAAGACGAAGACGAGAAAGCAGAGGAAGCAGAGGAAGAAGAAGAAGAAGAAGAAGAAGACCATTATCACGATTTACCTGTTGCTTCACCCGTCGCTTTGTTTCAGGGAGAACCTCGGTCGGACTTCACAGTCTGAGAATCGCAGGAAACCGTGGAAATGAACTCCAGTTGAATCCATGTCTTTTATACGAACCCAATAAATCGTGACTCGATTCCGGATTAACCTATTGAGGTTGATTCGGATGAATCATGGATTTTAGTTGAAATCCCTGATTCTACTGGCCACCACGACTCCGAATCGATTTTTCACAAAAATGAACCAAACGGTTTAAATTTAATGGGAAACTGATTCCCTGGGATCTGGTCCGATGGATAAATCGAACCAAACACCCCCTAATCGATCTGTCGAAAGCCGTTTCCCATATAAAGGGAGAATAATTGGGATTTCTCTAAATAAAACCCATGGATCATAGAGTGTTCTAAACTGACCTCGAGACATGTGATTGTATCTTATACTCAATTTTTAAGATGATTTACGTCCACTTCCCCTAACATTTGCCTATATTACATCATTCCTTAAAAATTCAGTTATTACATTTAAGTTCATCCAAAGTAACGCGGTGAAGATGTGTTAGTTTTAGAATATAAAAAGACATAATTACCCCCCTTCTTCTTCTCCTTCTCTTTTCTCTTTTCTCTTTTCTCTTTTCTCTTCTCTTTCTCGTATTGCTTGTCACTCAAACAGCGACTCAGAGAAGTCTTTTGATCTCGTGATTTGGATATATGCTTCAGACTAATGAAATGCAAAACCCAAACATCACCTTTGACTGAGATTGGGAAGGAGTACCATGCTCCCTTGCTATTTGCGTTGAATTCCTGCATTTCTTTCTCTTCTATATTTGGTGATCGTCGTCTATTTCTCGTATTCTTCACTGTTTTCTTATTTTTTGTCTGGAGGTAAAACAGGGTTTCGCTTCTGGAGCTCTAGCTTACGGTTCATTCTCTTTTTCTCTTTTCCTGTTGCTAATATTAATAGCTTAAGCACCATTGTTAGTGGAAGCCCGGATATTCCTGCTTACTGATAGATAATTGATTCAAGCTTCTTTTTTATTTTTTTGGTGGGTTGGGGTGGAAAGGGGGTTCTCACTTCCCACCTTTTTTCTTACTCTGTTTTCGGGGTTGAGATCAACTATGTACCCTTTATACATGAAAGGGAAAGCGGTGGAATGAGATTGTCGATGTTTAGGTTTCTTGGTTAAAATGTTAAAGAGGATTGTTGGAAATCTAAAAAAATTAGAAAAAAGTTAAAGAGGATTTTGTTGGAAATCTAAAAAAATTAGATTTTAGGTGATCAGATATTCTATAAGATTCAAATAAATCAAGGAATATGCATTTGAATATTCCGCCCCCAATTGTCTTAGCCGTTGGTCAGGTTGCCTTTCGCCTTCTCGGTCATGTCTCCAAGATCGGTGGCTTTATCGGCAAGTCCGGCAGCATCGTCAAGATTTTCCAACAAGAGACCGGCGATAGGATCCGTGTGGAGGAATCCACCTCTGCTTGTGACGAGTGCATCATGCTCGTTGTGGGTTCCGGATTAGCGTGTTGCCTACTTGCCTCCGGAGCAGCTCCCTGCTTGTGCCTCTTCGAAGGACGAAGTCATACAAGTGAGGCCTTCACGACTATGGCCTCCCTCCTCAAAATCCATTTAGGTTTTCAGAGAAGAAGAAGAAGAAGAAGAAGAAGAAGAGAGAGAGAGAGAAAGGAAGAAAAAGGGTAAAATTTTACTTTGGATGGGTTTAAATATAATAAACGGATTTTGAAGGAGGTGATGTAATATAGACAAAAGCCAGGGGAGGTTGATGTAAATCACCCTAGCTTTTGTTTACTATTCCCAAAAAAGTGAATTTTCATCTCACTCTCCCCTGATATTTGTAAAATGACCAAATTACCCCTCTTAACCAGTTTATCTTCCATTTCTAATCTATTTAATAATTTTTAGGAAAAATAATAATTGTTTTTTGCTCAATTTGTCCTTTCTTTCTTCTTCTTTCTTCTTCTGCCCCCACCCCTTCTCTACAACCCAACCTAGCCACAGCCTCCTTGCCCCTTTGATTGCACTGTATCTATTGCTGCACCCATTGAGGTGTGAGATTTTCTTGTTCAATTCAATCATGCATACTATGTGGCGATGGATGGAGTGGACACAAGACATTGCTACAGGGGCTCTGGAATGGGCACGTGGCAAACTTTAAAATTGAAGCAACAATGAGGAAAATCATCAACTTGGTCATGTACACCCTAGTATCGTATTTGGCTCACAATAGCATAAGCAACTCCATCTTGCAACCCTGCAAGGCTGCAACAGACGTTGATCCCAATGGTGGAAGTTGCTTATGAAGTCATCAACTTAGGAGTTTCACTCTGTTTCACAATCTCGTGTCGGCGTGCTTGACCACATCTAATTCCATTATTATCTTTCAATATTGATTGTGCTTCCCATAAATCATGTAAGCTGAACCTACAAATAATCAGTTGAAATTCATATTCCTAATACAATCAAGACATCTCCGACCCATTTGGAGGAGGGTTATAAAGATGGATTCAATTGCAGTTTGGGTTCTAGGCCAGCAAGAAGGGATTGGCCTCGAAGTTGGATTAGAAGGCAGTGGGGTGATTGGGTTTTTAATGATGTTGCATTGATGTTTGAAACTCTGCCATTTAAGACAATCCCAGTTCCGTTTCACCTCATGTTTAGAACAACATCAAGTATGAAGGGATCTGTTAACAAAAACAAAAGGTAGGAAGGGATCATGTTTTCTCGCATATATGTTGGATTGGAAATTCAGGTGATGAAAGCTCTGTATTCTTATGAATTATTATTCACATAGTGAAATTTTTATTTGGACTAGGCCATGTGGTTTTTTCCCTAGGGTTTTTTTCACATTAAAAATTGTTGTTTTTGTTTCGTGTCTTAGTTGATTTGGTTATTTGCATTTTGGTTTTGGGTATATATTTGTTTGTTGTGTTTATCCATTAACTTGCGCACATGTAGGAAAAACCAACAAAGATAAAGTGCAATCAAAAGAAAGTTATAATTTCTCAATTCTTTTTTTCTTTTTAGTAGAATATAATTTCTCAATTCACCACTCTCGAAACTACAAGATGCACTCTAAACATAAGTAACTGAAAAAAGGAAATAGTTACAAGAAACCATTCAAAAATAAAATGGAGAAACATTAACACGTTAGATTGAATGACTGATTAACTTGTTTAGGTATAAAATAGGAATTCTTGAATGGGAATAATAGGGAACACTATGAGAATACTTTATTAAGAAAAGCATATTTGTAATACCCTACTTCTTAAACCCGGTCTAATTACACGGTTGACCCGGTTTAACCATGCAGGACCCGAACTGGAGAGAATTAGAGCGGGTTCCTTATGGACTATGATGGCAAGGGTGACCTTAAACACCGGTTGGCCCGACAAGTCCGAGCCAGTGCCAGAAGAGACGGGAATACCCAAGCCGTGTATATGCACCTATCATAAGGCCATGTACGGATAAAGCAGGTATGTAGCCGTATATTAAGGTGCATACGTATATTACATCGTACGCCAAGAGTGAGATTCGTGCTGAGGCCCGAACTCTGTCAAAATCCCAAGTTTTGGCCCTCAGGTGGGCGGACAGGTGGGCGTATCCGCCCACCTGAGTGACCCACCCATGTGAATTACTTAGTATTTTAAAGAAGTATATATAGCATTTATACTTTTATTTTCTTTTCTCATTTATGACACTCGTACGTTGGTGAGAAGAGTAAAGAGGAGAGAGAAAAGAAAGGAAAGAAGAAGAAAAGAGAAGGAAGAGAAGGAAGAGGAAGAAGAGATGGATTTCAGCGGCGCCGAGGCTTGATCTCCCCATTCCGGCGCCGGAAGAGTGATCTTCAACACTAGATCTACATTTAGAGGTAAGCAAAGTTTGGGTTCCTTAAACCTTCACCATACCCAAGTGAAACTCTTGGTTTGGGTAGGGTTTCTTGAGATCTTGTAAATCCCCCTTGAAATGATGAATCTAAGGTTTAATAGATGATTTATGTGTTGATCTTGAAGGATTTGAAGAAGTATTTACAAGGTTGGAGAAACATTGTGGAATTGAAGTGATTTTTGGGGTTTGAAGGTGTTCTTGAGCAAATAAGGTAAGATGGCTTCTCATTCCTTAAATCTAACCTAAATCTAGGTTAGAACCATCCTATAAGACCTTGAAGGTGTGAATAATGGGTTTGGAAAAGCCCCATTTGAATCCCCAAAGATTGGGAAAAGTTGGGAAAAAATAGCAGGTTTTCCACCAAGACCTGTGGGTCAGACCGGTGGGCCATCTGGCCCGCCTGAGAGGGCAGGGCCTCGGGCACAATCGGTGGGCCAGACTGGTGGGCCACCCTGCCCATCGGTCTTAGCAGACCCTCTGGCCCAACCGGTTGGCCAAACCGGCGGGCCAACCGACAGGTCGACCTACCCGTCGGTCCAGACCGGTGGGTCTGACTGGCCACCTGTCTGACCCACCCGAGAGGCTCCGAATGTGATTTTTACGTCCAATTGGACCCGAATCGGACGTGTGACCTTCATTTAGGATTCTAAACATGATCGTGTAATTGGATCGTGTTAATCTTGATTCCAAAATGGTGAAATACTAACCCCGCTCACTCATGTTAGGTTCACCAAATCCTACGCTTCTCTCACCGGATCTCACCCGTACCGAGCGAGAATCCTTGTACACGACAGGTAAGTGGGGAGAGGACGTTTGGCCTTGTTTCAAGGCATTGTTTGTCATTCATTTAATTGTATCTAGTCTAGCCATGCCATCATGAAAATGCTATGTAGATTAGTCATCCTCACATTGTCATGCATGGGTGTTGTGTTTACTTTCTAAATGCCAAGTGATGAGATGCTTATGTGATGAATATTGACATCATTGTGCATGATGCATTAATAGACTAGATGCCGTAGTCGGCTTGGAAACGAGTGCATTGGTGGCCCGTGGTATGGGACGCGGTGGCACTTTGCAATCGTACTATTGTCATATAGGAGCATGCGGTTTAGGATTTTCACCTTCCCGTGCTACGACCCTTCCCAACAGGGGTTAAGGTGTTGGGTTACCATTTGGGGGTAAGCAGTGGTCGCGGTTGTCGGGTCACTGTGGCGGTTAGACATAACGCCCTGCGGGTCATTAGGACAGTCGGCAACCCCGGTGGTATATTCAAGAGGGCCAATCGTACTGCTTTTAAATTGCTGGAGTCAGCACCTTTAATTTCAGTTATTTACTTTTCTGTTGAGAGTCGGTGGTCGGCATGTTTTTACTTTTTCGAGTACTCACGGTGGGCCTTCTCCGACAGCCCTATGGGCGTATTGCGGGATGGAGTTCGCTGCTCGTACCCAGAGCATACGCGCACTGTGGTTGTAGTAGCACTAAACCAAAGACTTAGTAATGTTGCTTAGGTGGATGTGATTTAAAATGTATTGCATACCATGTAGTGCATATGATTGTGAATTGCTGTGTGGACTGTTGTGTGGTCCATCTTTCCATTTACTGAGCTAGTGAGCTCATCCCACGTGTGCACATCTTTTTAGATGATTTTACAGGTCATCCATCTGAAGAGCATGGGTCGGGTCCCACGGTTGAATTCCCTGAAGAGGACTGGTGGGCCCTTGAGGAGTTAGAGCACGAAACTGATTGCTCGTGCAGGAGTTGTGCTGCGGGACCGCGGTTGTGATGCCGAGCTGAGCTCCACTTTTGAGGCCAAGCTGAGCTCTACCTTGTGAAGCCGAGCTGGGTTCAACCTTTGATACCGAGCTGAGCTCTATGTTCTGATTCCGAGCTGAGATGTATACTCTGATTTTGACGATTTCCTTTTATGTACTTGATATGTGAATTGTACTTTTATTGTGTAAATATCATGCCTTCGGGCCTACATGTATATAACTATTGTATCACAATTTATGTATCAAGTATTTGGGGAATATTCACAGGTAAACCAAGTCTTCTGCTGATCTGATAAGCTTTTATTAGTTGTGTGTATGCTGTGGTGGAATATTGTATCTGTTGATCCTGGCAGGTTTGGGTTAACCGGTGTTAACCCGGTCACTGGCCCGGTTCGGTGTGAATGGGGTGTGACAATATTCACATGAAAGTATAAAATCACCAACTCTATCCCTGTTTCTAAATTGCTCAAAAGAGGAAAAAACAGGAAGCTAGGAGTAGAAAAAAAGTGATTACAAAATCTGTTGTAAACATATCTCATATTTCAACAATTATGAATTGTTGCGGCAAGAAATAACTTAAGGCTTCCTTCGAGTTTTGCAAAGAGAAACAAACACTAGAGAATGAGCGCCGGGATGATCTGGTGGGGGACTATCCAATGCCTAAGTCAGACCTCTATGCAAATAGATAATTTTGATTTATAATGGAAAAAGATCGGTCATTTGGGAAGGGGTTTATATAGGTTTTTATAATTGGAGATGGTGGTTGTCTGCGTAAAGTCTCGGTTTGGAAGTTGTCAATTGTAGGTAGGAGTCTAAATCTAGTAAGAGTTATAGCGGGAGAGTGAGTGAAGATCGTTTTTGTTATGGGAATATTCCCATGTTGGCCATATATTGGAGGATATGGCGAGATTCCCTTCATTCGAGGGAAGGCTTGTTATAACGGATTTCCTTCTTGGATTTGCTCCATGACTTGTGATGCTCGGTTAGGCTTGATCAGTTTCCCCTCTTTTTAGGGAGTATATCTTGATGGTGTTGTTTTAGACTTTGAGCCAATCGACAGAGGGCTCAACGTATGTAGTTGCCCATACCGCTCAACAAGTGGCCTTCCTAGTCAGCTTAGAGGATCTTCCATTGTAATGACCTAGTCTGTCACACCCAGTTCTCACAGAACCGGGCTAGTGACCGGGTTAACACCGGTTAACCCAAACCTGCCAGGATCATCAGATACTATATTCCACCACAGCATACACGCAACTAATATAAGCTCATAAGATCAGCGGAAGACTAAGTTTTACCTGCGAATAATCCCATAATACTTGATACCTGAATTGTGATACAATAATTATATACATGTGGGCTTGAAGGCATGATATTTACACAATAAAAGTACAATTCATATATCAAGTATGTAAAGGAAATCATCAAAATAATCAAAGTACACAGCTCGGCTCGGCAACAAAGGCTAGAGCACAGCTCGGCATCAAGGGTTGAGCCCAGCTCGGCATCACATGGTAGAGCTCAGCTCGGCCTCAGAAGTGGAGCTCAGCACGGCCTCAAGGGTGGAGCTCAGCTTGGCCTCAGAACTGCTGTCCCGCAGCACAACTCTCGCACGAGCAGTCAGTGCCGTGCTCTAACTCCTCAGGGGTCCACCAGTCCTCTTCAGGGAACTCGACTGTGGGACCCACCCATGCTCCTCAGATGTATGACCTACAAAATCATCTAAAAAGGGATGTACACGTGGGATGAGCTCACTAGCTCAGTAAGTGGTAAGATGGACCACACAACAGTCCACACATCAAAACACAATCATATGCACTACATGTCATGCTATACATTTTAAATCACATCCACCTAAGCAACATTACTAAGTCCTTGGTTTTAGTGCTACTACAGCCACAGTGCGCGTATACTTCGGATACGAGCCGCGAACTCCCTCCCGCGATACGCCCATAGGGCTGTCAGAGAAGGCCCACCGGGAGTACTCGAAAAAGTAAAGATAATGCCGTCCACCGGCTCTCAACAGAAATGTAAATGACTGAAAATAAAAGAGCTAACTCCAGCAATTTAAAAGCAGTACGATTGGCCCTCTTGAATGTACCACCGGGGTTGCCGGCTGTCCTACATGACCCTCCGGGCGTTATGTCTAACCGCCACAGTGACCCGACGACCGCAATCACAGCTTCCCCCCAAATGATAACCCAACATCTTAACCCATGTTGGGAAGGGTCGTAGCACGGGATGGTGAAAATCCTAATACCGCATGCTCCTATATGACAATAGTACGATTGCATAGTGCCACCGCGTCCCATTCCACGGGCCACCAATGCACTCGTTTTCAGGCCGACTACGACATCTAGTCTATCAATGCATCATGCACCATGATGTCCACATTCAACATATAAACATCTCATTCAATTGGCATTTAGAAAGTAAACATAGCACACATGCATAACAATGTGAGGAATGACTAATCTACATAGCATATTCATAATGGCATGACTAAACTATATATAGTTAAATGAATGCCAAAAAATGCCTTGAAACAAGGCCAAACGTCCTCTCCCCACTTACTTGTAGTGTACAAGGATTCCCGTTCGGTACGGGTGAGATCCAGTGCGAATCGGGTAGGATTTGGTGAACCTAACATAATTGAGCGGGGTTAGTACTTCACCATTTTAGAATCAAAATTAACATAATCCGATGACAAAATCATGTTTAGAACGTTAAAAGAAGGTCACACGTCCGATTTGGGTTCAATCGGACATAAGGATCACTTTCGGGGCCACACGGGTGGGTCAGACAAGTGGGTTGTCTGGCCCACCGGTCCTACCCACCGGTTTGGACCGGTGGGTAGGGGCTCGCCGGTTGTACCCGCCGGTTCCACCCGTCGGTTCCACCTGCCTGTTGGGCCAGAAGGCCCCTGCCCTCTTAGGTGGGTGCCCACAGGCGGGTAGGGGCCCACCGGTTCCACCCACCGGTCTTGGTGGGAAAATAGTCGTTTCTTCCCAACTTCCTCCATTCTTTGGGGATTCAAATGAGACTTTTCCCAACCCATTCTTCACACCTTCAAGTCTTATAGGATGGCTCTAACCTAGATCTAGGTTAGATTCAAGTGATGGGAAACCATCTTACCTTCTTTGCTCAAGAACAACTTCAAACCCTCCAAATCACTTCAAATCCACAATGCTTCTTCCACCTTGTCAATACCTCTTCAAATCCTCCAAGATCAACACATAAATCATCTATTAAACCTTAGATCCATCATTTCAAAGGGGATTTATAAGATCTTAAGAAACCCTACTCGAATCAAGGGTTTAAGCTTGGGTATGGTGAATGTTCAAAGAACCCAACTTTGCTTACCTCTAAATGTAGATCTAGAGTTGAAGATCACTCCACCGGCACCGGAATGGGAAGATCAAGCTTCGACGCCGCCGAAATCCTTCTCTTCTTCCTCTTCCCTTCTTCTTCCCTTTCTTTTCTCTCTCCTCTTTACTATCCTCACCAACGTACGGGTGTCATAAATGAAAAGAAAAGAAAATCCTAAATGCTATATATATATACTTCCTAAATAAATGAATAGTACACATGGATGGGTCACTCAGGTGGGGTGGGTGCACCCACCTGTCCACCCACCTGAGGCCAAAACTTGGAATTTTGACAGAGTTCGGGCCTCGGCGTGAACCCCACCCCTGGCATACGATATAGCATACGTATATACCTTAAAATACGGCTATAATACCTGCTTTATCCGTACATGGCCTTATGGTAGGTGCATGTACACGGCTTAGGCACTCCCGTCTCTTCTGGCACTGGCTCGGACTTGTCGGGCCAGCCGGTGTTTAAGGTCACCCTTGCCATGATAGCCCATAAGGAACCCGCTCTAACTCCCTCTGGTTCGGTCCTTGCATGGTTAACCGGTTCAACCGCTAAATCAGACCGGGTTTAAGAAGTAGGGTATTACATAGTCGTTCATCTCCTAAGATTTGCTTGGTGCTACCAGTATGTCAACTCCTTCCTTGGCCGACTGATTTATGTCATCTACGCCTAAATTACACTGAGCATAGTCGATCCCTTCGGGTCATGTTTTTTATAGCCATAAAAGTTTGCCCCCCACTCTCATCAATCCTCTAGAGGTCAATGGGAATATGCTAGGCCATGGTGCCTCAAGGCTTGATTAATTCTTCTTTTCATCCCTATTCAGCTCTTTGTCGTCTGCTTATTGGCATTAAATGTGTTGTGGTTTTCTTGGAAGTGATGCAAAAGCGTGGGTTGTTTTTTCGTTTTAGGGGATGCCCCTTCGATGACTAAGCAAATGGAGAGGATCCACGCCATCGTTTCAGAGTGCCAACCTGTCGCAAGAAAAGGTGAAACGATGCTCCGGGTTGGCCCTGTTCACCCCTTTGTACATGATAAGGGCCTTTTTGCTGACTCAGTATTAATCGCACCTGCCCTTTGAGAGGAGGAAATGTCTTTTTAGGGTTCCTTATATTTGTCTTCTTCATCGCTCTGGTTTTTCAAGCGATGAGAATAATCTCATATGTAAACTTGATCCGAATCCCTTTGAGTACAACCTGCAACAACAATCTCTTATTGGCATTGATTCCAACACATAGTCACAAGGGGTTGCAGTAATTGGGTTAATCAGGATGATTTTTGGATCGTACTAGTTTGATTGTCCAATCTACTATAGGGTTTTTCAAATCAACTATAATCATATAGGATGCGTCCGATTTCCATTCAAGTTAAACAATTCAACTGATTCAATTCCAATTACTTAAACCCATAGTTGAAAACTGAGTTTTCCAACTCTCTTTTTTTTTTTCTTTTCAAAACTTGGTGAGTTAGATGAGCCATGTTTTTTCTTAAGTTTTAATATATTCCTTCTTCTCTTTTGTCTTAAGTGAAGAATGACTGAAGGTATGAATGTATGATCGCTTCACAAGTGAGGAATAACTCTATTTTTTTTGGATGAACTTATATTTTGAATTACTTTTGTCAGAAGAACATGAGCGAGTAAACATTACTCGAGTCATCTCACTCTTGACATGTGATTGACAATAAGGGGTCTAAGTCTAATTTGATAACATATAGGGATATTCTTATAATTGTGACATTCCCTAAGAAGTGGTATTGTAAATTTTTCTAAATAAAATATTGAAAAAAGACTACATCATAATATCACATCGGAGTCCGTTATTAATAATTACTTGTTATATAATAACACAGAATCGACGATCGATCTGCCATTTGAGGAGATCAAAACGATATATAATGAACAAGTGAAAGCAAACAACGCCGTGTCGCCAAGACCCCACCCGGAAAACGGAACCCGGAACCCGGAACCGTTTCCTCGGTCCTCACAGCGCGTGGTCAAATGTTTTGTGAATCCACCCCATCCCCCGCCCACAAAAAAAAAATATTTTGTGAAACAAAAGGAGGGGAGGCACGAAGGAGCGCCCCTACAATCGCCATTTTCTCCTACAATCGCTCTCCACTTTATCTAATAATAATCTTTCTCTCATCCTAAATTCTTAATTATATTTATCCTCTTCTTCCATGTTAAAATTTAAAACGGTGATTTTTTTTGAAAAAGAGACTGGAGCACGAAAGGAAACTGAGCCCTTAATTTTTCTGATCCAAACGAGTGAATTTTCTCTCTCTCTCTCTCTCTCCTCTCCCTTTCTCCGTCTGTTTCTGTCCATTTTTCTCTATTCATTTTCTTGTTTAAAGTTGGCCTTTTTATCTTTATAGATATCCTCTTCTACTGAACTTAATCTCGTAATCAGTCTCTCTCCTCCTCTCTCTCTCTCTCTCTCTCTCTCTCTTTATAGAAACTTATCTCTCTACCTGACATTATCTCCGGTCAACCTTCGCTTCGAATTTTTCTAAAAGAAAAAAGCCTATGTTTTGAATTCGGAGGAAGTGAGGGATGTCTGGAATCTTCAGATGGAAGAAGCTCGCAAAGGAAACGGCGACGACAACCGGCCGATTCGCAGTCCTATCGGAGACTCAGTCGAAGAACTACCGCTTCTCCCAGAAATCGCCCATCACCACTCAGTTCAACTACCTCCACGTCGGCTCCTACCGTCGCAGGGAGTCTCTCATCGGCTTTCACCTCCAGGAGCGCCAAAAATGGGAGGGCAGCTCGGATGACTTCCAGACCCGCAAGATTCGAGCCGAGGCCAATTGCCCTCGCTGCTCCAAGCAGATGGACCTGCTTTTCTCCAATCGTCACCCCACTTCTTCTTCCCTGGCTGCAGGCGACAGAGGAGGCTACCAGGCCGTCAATCTCTGCCCCAATTGCAAGACAGCTTACTACTTCCGCCCCTACAAGATGGCTCCCCTGCAGGGCAGCTTCATTGAGATTGGAAGGATCAGAGGAGGTGGAGGAGGAGTACTAGCCAAGGATTCTGACAGGAAATCCAGCGAGGGCGGCAGCGAAGGCGACGGAAGCGTCGCAGGTGGTGGTGGTGGCGAGGAGGATTTCGGGAATCGGCTTCGGGTGTCGTTCTGGGAGACTTTGAGATCTTACGGCGGTGAACCTCCTGAGAGTTGGCGACCTCCACCAACACCACCCGAAAATAACGGGAATGGGCTGGCGGTGCACACTCCTCCAGGCCCACCTTTTGCGCCTGGCGTCAATGTCATACGGGCCGCTGGTCCTGGTGGTTCTGGCGGTGGAGGTGGGAGCAGTGGTGGCGGCTCATTTGGAGAGAAGGGTGGATGGGGTGGATCCAATCTCGGAAAAGATTTACCTACGCCCAAGGAGATCCGCAAGGGGCTCGATAAGTTTGTTATTGGTCAGGGACGAGCGAAAAAGGTGCGCAATTTCTGATGTTCAACAATCTACTTATTCTAGATGATTATTCTTGTATTAGTTCTCAACTTGAGACATTCAAGAGAAAGAAAACAGAAAAAAGGAAAAAGGAAAAAGGAAAAAAAAAAATCCTTGAATGATGTTTGGTGGTTTTATTGATGTTCAGCTTAAAGTACTTATGCATGTATGCATTTGAATACGTTTTCACATTTTGGAGGGTTTGAAAGTGGGTATTTCCTTACCAAAAAAAAAAAGTGGGTAGTTAGTTCTACTTATGTTTCTTGCTTTTTAATGGCATGGTCATGATCACATATTTTTATGTTTGATGTATGTGCATTTGAATGCTTCCTTTCATTTGTTGATCCGTTGATTGATTCAATATGTGATTCTTTCTGCATTTTCTGTGGCATAGCTCTGCACTTATGAAGTTACCATTTTTTCTGGTGTGCACTTCTACATTAAGGCTGTGTTTGGTAATAAGGAGAAGAAGAAAAGAAAAGGATAGAAATGAAATAAAATGGAAAGAAATAAAAATTATGTCTATCTGGCTTCCAATAGAAGAAAAGAAAAGAAAATAATTTTTTTAAAAATTTTCTTGTATTTTAGGCAAGATTTTTTTTTTTGGCAGCACAAGAAAACTTTTCCATTCCCAAGGTGAATTTTAAAAAAAAAAAAAAAGAAGAAAAAAAGTAATCTTCTCTTGGTTCAGTACATACCAAACATAATGAGAATTTCTTAAACCAAGAAAATAGTAGAATTTTTTTACTTTTTTCTTCTCTTGGCTACCAAACACAGCCTAATTTTCTATGGTTGAGATGTTCTTCTCTGTTATTTTGTGATTGATTTCTGTAATGTTCTAGGATGTAAGAGGAGATCTTTTGACTGTAACATAGTTAGTTTATTTTATTATATTTTTCTTCCCTAGTTGTTGAGAAAATATATGGGGTGGGAGGGAAGTTGGTTTTACACATTTGGCTGCCTTTGGGGTTTTATGTTACACACTTTTAAGTTTTCTTTCATGTTGTAGGTGCTCTCAGTGGCTGTGTATAACCACTACAAACGGATATACCACGCCTCTTTGCAGAAAGGGTAAGTTCTTTTGGGCTGGCCTTTCAACTTGGTTTTTGGTGCAATAGATCTTTTTCTTTGACTCACGCTGTTGGAGAGAGCTCATTTTTGTTCCTTGAGTTGCAATGGATTCCTAAGCAGTTAGAGTGCTTCTGGAAGTAAGTTCGTTATTGTTGTGCATCACTTGATAGCTGTATATTTTCTTGATTCAAATTTCCAGGTCTGGAGGGGAATCAGGCAACCCTGAACCTGAAAATGATGATGATTCAGTGGAGCTAGAAAAAAGCAATGTCCTCTTGATGGGTCCAACGGGCTCAGGTATGATCAGTGCTTGTGATTCTGGATGACTTGTCTACCATGCAGTAAATTGGTGATATTTCTCACTTTCTTGGTGTTGGTGTGATAACAGACTGCCATGTTTAGATATTTCTGTTCTGACTACATACTTCTGAGTACAGGAAAGACATTACTTGCAAAAACACTGGCTCGTTTTGTGAATGTGCCCTTTGTTATTGCTGATGCAACAACATTGACACAGGCAAGTTCAATTCTTGATCTTTTTACTGTACTATGTTTTGGTGATGATGATGTTTGAATCATCTTAGCTGTCAGCATTCCAAGGTTGAAGATATACTTTTTAGGATTTACCTTTTCAGACTCATGTATTGACCTGTTGTCATGGGAATTTTTTAATATCACCGCGTGGTTTCTTAGCCAAGCCTCTGCGCATAAGGGTCTTGTCTGTGAAAATAATGTAGTAACACTTAAACTTTCATTCATAAAAGAATTCTTTTTAGAGTAATATGAAAAACTTCGGTTTTAGGTAGTGTACAAGTGGTCTGCTGTGGTCACTATCATTAATTCTGCAATATTTTTGGATTGGCTTTGATAGAGTGCTTTGTTACTGCAGTTAGATCATAAATGCTATTCAAATTTTTTATTCAATACTTTTCTTCCTCTCAAAGGTAAAAGCTGTAACAAGTGATCAATTTTTTATTCAGGCAGGTTATGTTGGAGAGGACGTGGAGTCAATATTGTACAAGTTACTTACGGTATGGTTTGCGATTACTGCATGTAATTGTACACACAGGCTTCTTTGTCACTTATTTCTTAATCTTCTGAATATGTACTTCAAATGATTGAATATTCGAATTTATGGTTTATATTGGAGCTCAGGTGCTAAGCAAGAAATTGAGCATAATACAATTTGTTTTATAATTTTGTTACAAATTTCTTTTTTTGGGTGAATGCAAAATTCATTATAAGCATGTGGCTGATTTGTAGTGGTGCGTCAGGTTGACAGCCGGCGTTTATTATAATTAGCCATAACCCGTCAATCTTTTTGCATAGATCCTTGTGCTTGTCCTTGCTTAGAATCCACATGTAATCGACCCCATTAAGTTGGGATAATGTTTTGGATGGACAAAATTCATTACTAAATGGGGGAAAGGAGATACAGGGGACCCCGAAAGGGAAAAAGAAAAATATGGAGGACAAAATTACATGAAAACTAAGCCCAATCCTCTGGGGGAGGTCTGCAGAAGGGAGATGGACAGACCCTAGAGGGTAGGGGACAACAGTATTTTTGTTGCTTGGGGAATCAATACAATAAGCGGAGACTAAAGCGATCTCGATCTTGCTCTTGATATCAACGGAGATGAAAGACCATTTTCTAGAGATTGCGCTCCATACCAATGTGGTTGATAGTGGCACCAATAGCTAGCTTACCGACATCATGGGGAGATTTACCGGCAAAGGACATATCCACCAAGATCCATTCCCTCTTGAATGGTAGAATCTTTCGGCTTCTTGGCTAGTATTTTGCAAGAGCCTTTTCCAAATGGAAGTGGAGAAAAGGCAAGCAAAAATGAGATTATCCATGTCTTCCTGAGCATTCCAGCAGAGACAGCAAGGAGAGACCGGAATCTTACTATGGATGAGGAAAGACTACGTTGGAAGGAAGTTGAAGAGGGCCCGCCAGATAGTTAATCTATGACGAGGGATGTGCCCTTTGAACCACACTAACTTGCGCCAAGGCGATAAGGTCCCACAAGATCTAATGAGTTCCCAAGCCGCTTGCTGAAAAGGCCCAAAGAAGATGCATACCAAACAACATTTTCTCCTCTACCAAGAGACCTTTTGGGAATGGATTAGGCATTCTAGATGGCATCTAACAGGGGAAAGGAGGAATTTTTTTTTTTTTTGGGGGGGGGTGGTGGTGTGGAGGGGTCAATCATTATGCCTAATGATTCTGCAACCATGGACTGCTGAGAGAATCCCGGACTGTAAATTGATCTAGCACCAACTGCGTGTAGGAGAACCCCCATCGGGTGCCAGTGGTCAAGCCAGAGGAAAGAGAAGCCACATCATCAATATGACAGGAAATGGCCCTAGTAGTGATAGGCCTAAGCTAGAAACTTATGCAAGGCCCAGGAAACATCAGAAACAGAAGGGGCCATCCAAATAGAATCATTTCAAAGAGGACGCAAGAAGATCGATTCGACCCAAATACTTTTCTTCTTAGCCTCAAATTTGCTTGAGAATATCGGCTGAACAAAATTGTCACAGATTAATCCCTCTACATTCCTTCACCCTGCATTTAGCTTGTCAACTTTCTTTTGAAATAACGTAGTGAATTTATGGTTTCTGTTACATTTATATGACCTTCATGCATGCTTTAGTCATTTTCTTTAAGATCTGTAGAGAAACGAACCAGGAAGAAGTTTCAACTGTTGGGTTTTTCAATGTTTTCAATCATAATTACTGAACCCATTTAGGATAAATCTAGTGGCTTGATTATAAGGATTGTCCTTCAGGGACTGCTATATTCTGGAATTTAGAGGGTGGCTTTGTGTTGAGAACTTTGGGATGTAAGACATTGATGCAGTTGCATAGACATTAACCCTGTATGCAGCTGCATCAATGTTTCAATTTGGGTAGTTATATTATAGATTGGGCCGATGGCTTGATCTTTCAATTTGGGTCTTAGATTTGAATTTTATTATGTGGAGCAATGTAATTTTATGGTTTTAATACTAATAGTGTAGGATAATATTTGAAAGTTGTTTTAAGAGTGTCATAGTAGCCTTAGTTGATAGAGATATAGTAGTGGGAGACTGGGAGTTATTAGTGTCTTGTGGGGCACATTCCTAGATTTAAGGAATCTTACATGCACACAATTATGGGTACCTAAGGGAGTAGTTTCCTTTTTCAATTAGTCCTTCTTTTGTTATTCAAGTCTTGAATCATGTGTACTGCTGATGCAGACTCGGCTGCACTTGCCTGATTGGACCAACATGACTGGCTTTGGAAAGAGCCAAGAAGAACCGGTTCATCTTAATGTTTTGGTCCAATAAGGGTTGGAAAAAAATTAGTAGCTTATTTTGTTCTTTATTTCGTACCTCTCATTTTCCAAACTTGAATGTAGGAGTTAGGACTCAGTTAGGATCTCTTTCCTTGAACATAGCACCAGAAAGTCAGGAAAATCTCAGCTAAATGGGGTTACTTCTTCTATGGTCATTTTAGGCCTGCCCATAGCTCTTTTAGGCTTTAGCTCCTTCAATCGGAATTCAGATCACTCCTTAATGGGCATCCCCCAGGTCTTCGTTGAACACGGCCATACCGCCTCAAACGAATTTCTTGGAGCTTGTCAATGAACGGGACAACTCCCAATCAGTTCTAATACATTCATTCCTTACCTTATCCTTCCTAGTTTTGCTACAAATCTATCTTAATATCCTCATCTTTGCAACACATAACTTCTCTATATAACTTTCTTAATTGCCCAACATTCTGCCCCATACATCATAGACTATCGTACAATAGTTTTATAGAATTTTCTTTTAAGATTTAAAGGAATACATCGATCACACATTAATTTGAATGGCCCTCTTCATTTCATCCATCCCATAGTTCGAGGTCTCGATTTCGCCTAGGCCAAAAATCGAGTTCTCACCAAATCCTGGTGAAACCATGTATTTTGGGACATGACAACTTCGGAAAACTTGGGGATGGGTTTTGGTGGCCATATGGCCAAGTTAGCCCTTAAAACTTGTCGTCTAACTTAGTTTAGGCCTTTAAAACACAAGGGAAACATTAGATTTTAAAAAAAATCAAACCTAAAATGGTACTTTGATTTTGGACCCTAGGTTGGTAGTCTATGGCGTTGATGAGCTCTACCTTAGGCTATTCCACACACTATCTAGTACTTTTAAGACACATAATTCAAGTAAAAGTGTAAAACAACTTAAATAACTAAATTAAAAGACATAGAAAATGGTATGTATATGGATGACTTACAGTTGGGTGAGATAGGCGAAATCTAGTGAGAAACGTGAGAAATCTCATCGAAATGGAGTTTAAAACATCCTATGACTTGGTTTGGTTTGTCAGAGTTGAAACTGAGAAATGAACTGAAATCTCAGTGAGAAAAATAGATTTTGAGCAAGATATTGTTGTTTTCCAGTATCACCTGTGGTCTCGAGTCTCTTGACTTGCCAAAGCCGAAAAATGAGATTTTAGCGAGATCTCGACGAGACCTCGGACCATGATCCATCCCACTTTAATTCTGTGTGAAATATCATCCTCTATGTCATATTCTTTATTTATAGATGACCCTAGATATCTAAAATAGTTAGTTTGCAGTATCTCTCTTTCCTTAATTTTCACCATATCGTTAGCTGAAGTTGCACATCATATAATCTTTCTTCGATCTTTTAATTCTAAAGACTCTTGTTTCTAAGGTTGATCTCTATAGCTCCAACTTAGCATTCATCCCTGCATTCAAGACAAGGTCTCATGGTGTATGCTCTTCGCCAATGATATCGTGATTGATGCAATCTTAAAATCCAGATTATGGATCTCATATGCAAGTAGGTCCAATGATCAAATCTATGATTTGATTTGAGATAAAGGAAGCATTGTTGAGGGAAAAAATGAGGTAGATGAAGGGGAGGGAAAAGAGATGGGATCCATCTTATTTGGAGGAAGAAGAGAGAAGAAGAGAGTAGAAGAGAAGAGAAAAGAAGTTTGGGATTTGATCAACACCACCAAAAATCTTAATAAAAAACCTCATTCTTTACTCAAGTTATCTTTAATTGACGAGGGGCGCATTACATATATATAGACCTAAAATTCCTAAATTGACCCATAAAAGGACTCCTAATCATTCTCACAAACAATAAAGTAAATAAGCTCAAAACAGATTTCTATCTAATTATAGTATCCTAATCCAAGTTTCAATTTAGGTTTTGAGCCTAGTCGAAACCAAGCTCGAAACTGAAATATTCCGACCGAAACCAAAATAGTCGAAATTGTAACAATTTCAATTACAAGTTTCGAGGCCCAATTGGCCAAATTAGATCGTAAAACTTCTAGGAAACCCTATTTTAGACCCTCTATACACAGTGTGAACCTTAAGATTCTAAAATTAAAGACAACTACAATGGTAGTTTGACTTCAGGGCTTTTTTTGATAGTGATGTAGATCATGAGAGGTTCTAGCACAAGTATTCACACTGCAACAAGCCCAAATCCTAGTTTAATGGGTATATGGACCATAGTTGTCAAGGCAGGCGTCTAGGCGGTTTGCCTGGGGCCTAGGCGACAACGGCCTTGTTGCACTGCATGTTGCCTTCTGTTTCGGCACTTATTTATGCCAAATATCATTCAAGTAATTTGTTATTTACTTAAGATATTATTCATAAATAAGCAAATACCCCCTATTTGAATCCAATAAAAATAGTTTAAAAATCAAATTCTAAAAGGATAAAAAGTCAACCTCCGAGTCCAAGAACAAAAACTGGATTTTGGTTATATGGACGATTTTCAACTTTTAAATGCTAGGATTTTTCTCAATTATGAAAATTTTATAAATTCTATCATGTTAAAACATTGCTAAAAACCAAAAGTCCGGTAAAAAAATATTTTGTTTTGATATTCATAAAATTATTTTCATTCAAGCGATTTTAACAGTATTTGCGCACTTAAAAATAAGTTTGACTGAAGCATTACTTTGTCATTGCAACTCAGATTTAAGTAATCTTAGACTTGTTAGAAAGCTGGTTTTATATTATAACTAATACAAAAAGTCTCATGTAAAAATAAAATCATTTGACCAGTCAAACTTATTATAGAATTAGAGCATTTTTCTAAATGTTGATTTTTTATAACTTAATATGACTTAATGTTAATTTTTTATGATTTGATGTGGCTAAATGTTGATTTTTAATGACTTGATGTGGCTTAATCTTGATTTTTTATGATACAAGGTATATATAACTTACTAAATAATGTTAGAAAATTGAAAAAATAAAAAATAACACTTGTTCTCCTAGTTCGCCTTAAGGCGGGCGCCTTCTCGCCTAAGCGCTTAGACAACCCTCCACCGCCTTGGTTCGCCTTGGCGCCGTGACAACTATGATATGGACCATGGGTTGGTTTTTCATTTTATTTTTTATTTTCTATTATAATGGGCCTATTTTGAAAGCCTACATATGAGGGATAAGTGGCCCATGGGAATTTTAGTTAGTTGTATCTAGTCCTCCAAAGTTGTGAAGTCTTGGGGATATCAATAGGTTCCTGGGGAGGTCAATAGGTTAGTTTTATTGTTAGTTGTGAAAAACCTTGAAAAGGGGTTCGATCGAAGGAAGTTGGGAGAAAGAGGTGGGTGGTGAGATAGGGAGGGTCGATTCTTCTTTGGTCAGAATCGATTTTTTTTTTTTTTTTTTGCTGTTCTCAGTCTCTGTAGAAACCATAATAGAGATGGAAGGGAAGGCATGAGGATCCTTCGGTTTTGATACCAAGTTGATGGAGGGCCTTAGGGAAGAAGGAAAAACTAGAGTAGCAGGGGGAAAATGAGTCACACAGAACACAAATTCCACTAATTCTCATTCAAATAAATTCAAGCTAAGTTGTCCATCGGTTACAGCCTATATATAGGAAAAATGGAGACATGAAATTAGAAACTTAATTGAGTTAGTATCCAACCTAAAGTAGGAAACAAGCATAACAGGAAACTAGTGCAAGGAAGAAGTCCTAACTCCTACGTTCAAGTAAAAGCATGAAATAAAAGACTACTAGGAAACTACTACTTATTTTCAACCCTTGTTGGACTAAAACCTTGGGCTGGACTGGTTCCTCTTGGCTCTTGGCTTCCAAAGCTGGTTATGCTAGTCCAACAAGATAAGTGCAGCCTTATCTGCATCAATTACAACCAAAATACAGAAAATAGGGTATTGCTGACTAAGCGTCCCTATATACAAGAGTTACTGCGGTAAATAGTAAACTAACTACAGTCATCTAAACACTCCCCCCCAAGTTGTTCCGAGTTTATCATACATGCCCAACTTGGAGATAAGAGGATAAAACACTTTGTGGAGGAAAGCCTTGGTAACCACATTAGCTAACTGATTTTCAAACTAATAAAGGATATGCAGATCGTCCCTTGTTCGAGCTTCTCTTTGATGAAGTGCTTATCATTCTCAATATGTTTCGTTCTTTCATGCTAAACAGGATGTTGAGCAATACTGATAGCTGCCTTGTTATCACAATACAACTGCATGGGGCCTTAAAAAACAACTCCAAAATCACACAAGAGGCTTTTAAGCCACATCAACTTACAAATCCCCTGGGCCATTGCACGATACCCAGCTTCAACACTAGAACAAGACACAACGGGCTGCTTCTTGCTTTTTAATGTAACAAG
This sequence comes from Macadamia integrifolia, assembly GCF_013358625.1. Taxonomy (NCBI): domain Eukaryota; kingdom Viridiplantae; phylum Streptophyta; class Magnoliopsida; order Proteales; family Proteaceae; genus Macadamia; species Macadamia integrifolia. Next base: position 37,548,096 of record NC_056559.1, on the reverse strand, counting down.
ATTGCCCCCAAGAAAGGTACAATACCCAGATGTAGATCTCCAATCATCAACATATCCAACCCAATCATCATCAGTAGAGGCTTTTATCTTCAAGTGCCCATTAATAGAGAAGAGAATACCTTTCCCAGGATCGGACTTCAAATATTTCAAAATATGGTACACAACATCAAGATGGGAAGTCTGGGGATCATAAAGGAAGTGGCTAACAATCCCCACAACATAGGCAATATCAGGGCTAATGTGGGATAAATAGATTAATCAGCCAACAAGTCTCTGGTGCTGTTCTTTATCGCTCAACTCACCCACTGCACTGATGAGTTGATGATTGACCTCCATGGAGCATCTGCAGGTTTGCATCCAAGCATACAAGTCTCTCTAAGGAGATCTAAAACATATTTCTGCTGGGAAATGAAGATATCTTTATTAGATCTTGCAACTTCGATGCCAAGGAAATACCGAAGAGGCTCCAAGTCTTTAGTTTCGAACTCTGCTTTTGCTAGTAGGGCCTTGAGATTGGAGATCTCCTCATCATTGTTCCCAGTAATCACTATATCGTCAACATAGACAATCAGGCAAGTAATCTAGTTACCTTTCCCTTTGATGAATAGGACTGATCTGCTTGACTCTATCTATATCCAAAGCTCTTCATGGCTTTGTGAACCGGCCAAACCATGCCCTAGGAGCTTAGTTGAGACCATACAATGGCTTATTTAACTTGCAGACATGACCAGTAGCGGATGAAGATGTAAAACCAAGAGGGACATCCATATAGATTTCCTCTTCAAGGTCCCCATTGAGGATTGCATTCTTAACATCCAATTGTTGAAGATTCCATCCCAGATTGATAGCAATTGATAGCAATGCGCTGACAGAATTCATCTTTGCAATTGGTGCAAAAGTCTCCCGGTAATCAATCCTATAGGTTTGGTTGAAACCTTTGGCCACTAACTGTGCCTTGTATCCTTTAAAAGTGCCATTGGCCCTTTGCTTGACTGTAAAACCCCATTTGCACGCAACTAATTTCTTCCCTTGAGGGGAAGGGACAAGTTCCCAGGTATCATTTTTGTCTAATGCCAACATTTCCTCAACCATAACAGCCTTCCACTTCAGATCATTGATGGCTTTTTTCCAATGTTGTGGAATAGACATAGAAGACAACGAAGAAATAAAGGCCCTATAGGAGGGAGATAGTGATGGATAAGAAACGAAGTGGGAAATGGGGTGTTGGGTATAGGAACAAACTCCCTTTCGAGCAGCAATGGGACGATTGTCCTCTAAAGGGGCAACAAATACATTATCAAGTACAGGAGAAGTATTACCTGATAGTGGCGGATCCGATGGAGGTGCTGTTGAAGTATATGGTTGGTAACTAGTGGTGCCCTTTTTCTTCGACCTTTAAGTTTAAGTGATCATATCCTTTATGGGTAGAACGGGCGGTGGAATTGGTGGCTCCCCCTGAATATGAGACACATTTATAACTAATGAAAGCTCTTCCTCAAGACTCTCGCCTTGAAGAGGTGATGTGAAATAGGCATTGGATTCATGAAAAGTGACATCCATAGCTACATACAAGCGGTGAGTAGGGGGTGATAACACTTATACCCCTTTTGAGAAGCCGAGTAACAAAGGAACACACACCTTAGAGCACGAGGATCTACTTTGGAGTGGGAAGGGGGGAGTTATGAGCAAAGCAGACACACCCAAAGACCCGGGGAGGGAGAGTAGAAGCATTGGAAGGATCTAGGAGAAAGGAAATAGGAGGCTTAAAGTTAAGCACGCTAGAATGGACCTGATTAATAAGGTGGGATGCAATAAGGACAACATCTCCCCAAAGGTATTTAGTAACCCCAATAGCAAACATGTGAGCACGAGTGACGTCAAGAAGGTGACGGTTCTTGCACTTAGGGATCCCATTCTATTCAGGGGTCCTTACATAGTAAGTCTGCGAGAGGAATGCAATGAGAGTCAAGGTACTGCTGAAAGGTACCATCAATGTATTCCGTGACATTATCACTATGAAGGACCTGAATAGTAGCATTGAACTGTGTATGAATCATGGCATGGAAAGACTGGAAAGAAGCAAATGCCATGGACTTACTATGAAGAAGATACATCCAAGTATCAATAAAAGTAATAAACCAACGAAATCCATTTCTATCAATAGTTTGATAAGGACCCCATAAGTCAAAATGAATAATAGAAAACGAAAAATCACTTTTATATTAGTTAGGGGATAAGAGTTGCGTGTATGTCTAGCAAACTCAAATATATCACACTGAAGCTGTTCTAAACCACAGTGCTCAACTAAATCAAATGACAGTGCCACTAGTGGAGTTGAGAGAGAGCGTTGTCTGACCGAAGAGTAAGTGCTGAAACAGGGGAAGGCGTAGCTGACAGAGAATCCAAGTAGTAGAGCCCATCATGGACCCGACCATACCCAATCGTTGCATTTGTCACTAGATCCTAAAACAGACAATGAGTAGGAAAAAGGGAATAGAACAGTTCAACTCCATAGTCAAATGATAAATTGAAAGCAAATTAGCACACAGTTTAGGAACATGAAGAACAGAAGGAAGAGAAATAGTGGGAGAACAAGATATAGGACCTTTACCAGAGATATGAGACAGGAACTACTAGCTATATGTATGTTATCCCAACCAGAACAAGGATTATAAGTATGGAAGACCTCGGAATTACTTGTCATACAATCGGTAGCACCTGAGTCAAGTAACTATAAGGAGAAGTAGGGGAAGAAACAAGGAAGGTACTTGAATTAGCAAGATTGGACACAGGAGGAGAGGTAGGATTGGTGCCTAACTGTGCCATTAATTTCTTAAGAGCAACCATTTGATCCAGAGAGAATGGTGCAGTAGTAGAGGTTCTGTCAGCTGTTTCATATAGATGTGCCTGGGATCCTTGCTTTCCAGATTTGCTATTGCGACCACCTATGGGATGACTATAGAGCTTCTGACAAGTTTCCTTGGTATGGCGAGGGCGACATTGAACAGGCTCACGAGCAGGGGTAGTCCCTTTAGAGGAGTCCTCAAGAGCAAGAGTGGCCAACAATGCTGAATGAATAGGAACTTTGGGGGCACTATGACAGAGTTACGATCCTCAGATTGAACCATGTTATATGCTTGTAGGAGAATTGAAAAAGTGTCACGGCTCAGATTCTTCACCCCTTACCTGATCATACTCAGGGTTTAGAATTTCTAAAAATCCATATACCTGTTCCATCTCTCTCTCCTTTTGGAAAGTGCCAGCATCAACATGGCAAACCATAGGGACCGGATGATAGAAATCCATCTGTTGCCAAGAGTGCATAAGGCCGAATAATAAGAAGTAAGGGACAAATCCTTTTGGGTGGTGGAATGAATAGTATGGTGGATCTCTGAGCATATCTCCGATGCGATACGATACCCTCTGATACATATCTTAAATTTAGTCGATCGATACGATGACTGATACCGATACTTTAATCCTTGAAATTAGTCGTGCATGGAACGAGGTTTAGTCTACCATGCTAGACTAGGAGGCGAGGGCCCCTAAGAACGGAGAAGAAAACCAAAAAAAAAAGGGAAGGAGAAATTAGGGTTTTTGGCTTTTGATACCAAGTTGAGTTGAGAACCTGAGGTTTGAGAATCAGTTGACTTGTCAGTAATGATAGGTATCATTCTTATATAAGAAGGTTACAACCAAAATAAGGAAAATAGGGTATCATTGACTAAGCGTCCCTATCTACAAGAGTTACTACAGTAAATAGTAAATAACCACAGTAAATTGTAAACTAACTACGGTCATCTCAACAAGTTGTGATTTGTGTGCACATCACATTTTGCATACCGATATCTCTTTTTATTTACATTTTGAAGCACATATTGATTGATGTACTTCCTCTAATCTCTTCCCCTATAATTTAAATGTGATACTGTTTCATGGTTCATGGCTTCATGTAATTTTAAAATGTTCCAGTCTCAATTGTCATTCTGATTGCCCTTTCAATATTCACAATTTTTATTCTGTTAAACTTGGTATTCAGGTTGCTGAGTTCAATGTGCAAGCTGCTCAACAAGGAATAGTCTACATTGATGAAGTTGATAAGATAACTAAGAAGGTCGTTTAATGACTGACACAGTAATAGGTTGGTTAGATAACTATACCCAAAGGATCAGAATTTGTTATTTTTTTTTCCTGCAGGCTGAGAGCTTAAACATTAGCAGGGATGTATCCGGTGAAGGTGTTCAGCAGGCATTACTAAAAATGCTTGAAGGAACTGTGAGTGCATCGTCATTACACTGTTTCTGTCATTTGTTTAAACTAAATGAGTTAACTACTTCTCTATTTTTCTTTAGCCAATCTTTGGAGTAGAAATACTTGTGGGTGTTCCATCTGTGTTTTATTTTCAGTTACTTGTACTGATTTGTTAGTGGATCAGAGACCAAAGGAAATTTATAACGATAAACTATAGAGATGGATCCGTATTTTACATATTTTGGGATAATATTAAGGGTTTAAAGATTTCTCTTTGCATGTGATTTATTCTTAAGAATATATGACTATGTATTTTTGGTGGGTTGATGACAAACACGGTTGTTTTGCTTCTGTGGTAGTTGCTCTGTGCCTCTGTCATGTGGTCCAATAGGTTGAAGAATTCTTATATGAATGTGTATTCAAATCATAAATATGTGCATGACTGGGATCAGGTTGAGCATGGTTGTTTTGATCTGCCTTCACAACTACGAAACTGCTTTCCTATATTCTTGTTTTATTGGAAAAAGAATGGTTAATAATTCATACATTTCCATCGTTGATCATTAAATGCGGTTCCTGTGTCTGAAAATTTAGTTTCTGGACATTCCCACCAGATCTGTTTTCTAGAGAATTAAGAAAATGATAATCCATTAGAGTACTCAATCATTATCTTCTTTCTCAATGCCCTGTCCAAATGTGATGAAATCATTTAGTTTCTGGACATTCCCACCAGATCTGTTTTCTAGAGAATTAAGAAAATGATAATCTGTTAGAGTACTCGATCATTATCTTCTTTCTCAATGCCCTGTCCAAATGTGATCAAATCATTCACCTGCACCACTGGCACACATTCACACCCTCTCTGTCAATGGCTTTTATGACCTGTGTCAAAATCATTTGATGTGGGACTCTCCTTTGTGGAATCTCCTTGCTAGCGCTAGAATCCGTTAGATGCTGTAATTATGCTTTAGCTCTACTATTTCTGTAACTTGTAATTTTAATTTTCTTGGTCTTGCTGCTTGTTAATCTTAGTACCTTCATCTTGTTTATACTCTATTTAGGTACGTCTTCTTTTTCTTGAATTGAAAGAATATTGGGGTCCTATTGATATGCAGGGCCACAGACAATTAACAATCCAATGAAAGCACAACTAACAGGTACAATTAGCTGGTTCTAATTGGTGCCAGAGATAATTAAACTAAGAAAAATGTTGCCGTACCAGAAATCTGAATGAGTTGTCCTTTTGTCAAAATATAATCTCCTCTTGAACCATGTTTCTAGTGTCTATCTTCTGCTACAGAATCTGATGCCTTGTCTGGTACTGGACCTGTTGGCAATCTGCTGTTGTAAGATACAGCCTATAGTGGCCTGTAAGGATTCTATCATTCCTTTTCTCCAAGATGGTTGAAGGAGTGGTAATGAGAAGAAATATTAGCCTCTATTAAAAGAACATAGTTGCGACCTGGTGGTCAAGCAGTCGAAACAGCCTTTTGACATTCTCAGGGTAAGGCTGCATAGTTCCCCCCCCCCCCCCCGGGGAGCTCGCACATGTGGGAGCTTTGTGCACCGGGTACGCCCCCCATTTTTTTTAAAGGTACACAATGCTAGAACGAGTCAATTTCAACTATATCATTCAGAATAACCCAATCAAAACCAGACAAGCTGAGGAGGTGACAAATTCTTGGAGTAGTGGCATAGTGAATTAACAAAGGGGATCAAATAACTCTCAGAACATCTTCACGGAAAATGTGATGCAGAACCATAGAAGCCATCTGAATTTCCTTTTCCAACCTTAGCTGTTATCTTTTTACTGGAAATCTCTGAAGCAAATGCCTTAAATTTGAGAGGGTTGGGATTTTTCCAGTGATTTTAGTGGAAATAAACCCTCTCTTTCCCAGAATAAAATACAGGAGTAAATACCACCGTGAGATGGTTCCTTCCTACTCTAATAGGAACTAACGTACCACTTAGACAATGTAACAAATGATCAACAGTCTTAAGTTTTAGAGTCTAAATCCTTGCTGGGAGGAATGCTCTTTTTTGACAGAATTCTTCTTTTTCGCTCATTTTCTAATGAGAAAGATCCACCATACTTTCTACTCCATTCCATTTCTGAGAAAGAGGGAAGGATACAAAATTTTCTTCGACCAATCATTTTATTTCTTAATGCTTTGCAAACCTAATTGTGTCAATCTTTTTAAATATCTGTTCCTCTATTAGGTTTGACGTGAAATGAAGGATTTTAGAGTTAAAACTGTTAAAGCACAATATGCATGTTACAAACTTACAAGACAGGATATTTAATGTTGATATCTGTATCTGTGACCTGGGCTTGGTGACATGTGTTGTTCGGTCCCAGTTTCTCATAATTCATATCCTTGTCTGTATTTGGTCCTTTAATGTTGCATGAGGTTTGTGCAATAGTGATGTGATTGTATTTCTGTAGAAAATAATTATTATGGGATTCTTTGCCATTCACTTGGAAGTTGAAGATGAATTAACTATTCATTAAGTGGAAACTTCCATTGAACCGTCAATAGCCTCTATATATTGGATGAAATTACTTCATATTTTTTATCAAATGAATTTTGAGCTGTTGCTTATGATAAAGACTCAACAGACCACCTCTCTCAAAGATTTAATACAAGTAATTTCTAATGCTACAATAATGTATGAATTACTGTAAACCTAGAAAAATTATTATGTGAATGCTTAATTCTTGATGTATATGAAGGATTATTAGTCAATTTTTTTGGAGTTCTCTATTTTAATTTACAAAAATTTGTGTAAGGTACTACTACTGTTGGTAAGAGGAGTTGGGATCCATGTGCTACTTATTAGATACTTTTGTTTTTCAGATGCTTTTCTGTAGTTATTTCCATGTAACCTAGTATTTAGTAGTTTAAGATCAAATTGTATTTGCTGATGGTAATGTGTATGTGCATAGAATAGGTATTTTAAACCTTGATTACTCTCTGAAGCCAATGGTTTTGTGGGAATTACACATATCAAGGGTCAACGGTTTGAAATTTTGATGAAGTCGATTTGCTATTTGTAGGCTGTTCAATGACAGTCTACCACTGTTTGCAGTTTTGTTAGCTTTTTTCTGAATGCTTCAATAGTTAGTTCACCTATAGATTTGGTATTGGCAGGAATCCTTTAGAACAGTGTGCTTGTAGGGATAATCTCACACCTTGGTACGTAAGGTTTTGTGGTCTTTTCCGTGGGGTTTGTTTGTATTGTTTTGCTAGGCAATAGCGTGTCAGGAGTTTGGAGCTTGGGGTTTTGCAGGGTAAGGGCTTTTACGGGCTTGGTTTTTATTCTTTACTGTTGTTTGTAGGGGCTTGAATGGTTGGTTTTCTTGTAGCCTGGAGACCTTGTCTTGAGAGGCTTGGTATCTTTCCGTTCTTTCTTCTTTCCTCTAATATTTTCTTCTTGGTAAATAAAAATAATATTCTTTAATGGATCCTCTTCTGGTTTGATATGTCTCTTGTTTTCTAAGTATATACATGGCTTCCAATCTTAGTCTTCCACCGATGGAAAACTTAATATTTGTTGCTTCCACTAGTAAGTTCTAAGACTATGTATGCGACTATACTTTTGATTTATCTGAAGTATAACAAATTCTTGGCCAGATAGTGAATGTCCCTGAGAAGGGAGCTCGCAAGCATCCTCGTGGTGATAACATTCAGGTACACTTCCTAATGCAATTAAGTATTTACACTTATTTCGGAACAGTGTGTGACACACACACACACACACACACACACACACACACACAGAGGGTAGTTGCTAGTCTTTGAGTACATTAGAGGCTGAATATGAATGATTATTTCCATCTAAACTTCGCTGAATATATGAAATTTCTGGCTTTTGTTTTCCCCTTTTTCGGTCTAAGTTATTCTTTTCTTCCTTTCTCTGACATCTTTCGGTTATGTTATTAATTTTGTCTTCAGTTTGTGCATTTTTTTTTTGTCAGTCTATAGCAGATATAATTGAGGTCCCTATATGGCTATATGTTTAATGATTCATAAGATTTACAAAACTGCGCAGGTTTGGGAATTAGGGTTCTAATGTTTTTTTTTTTTGGATGAATA